>NC_056731.1:1776957424-1777034924 GCF_019279795.1 Protopterus annectens
CATTCTACCAGTAAAACAGCAGTGTTGGAAGCATTGGCATAAATATCTAGAAAATAATGCCAGTGTAGTATGACAAATCCTGAGAAGTGTATTTCAAAAATATATTATTAATGGATATTAAAATACTCAACAGTTTAACTCTACTAAACATGAAATACAAACAGTGAGTTCCAGAGGTTTTTTAGGATGGTCTGAAAGCTTTAGTATATCTTGTTTTCAAGAATGAAGAGAATTGAAGCATGCGGTAACAAACAAAAATGACTTTCCAACCCTGCAGACCCTGATTGTAGGGGATCTTAGAGATGAGATGCTAGTTGTAAATGAGATATGTCAACAGAGAATCTGCTGGCACACTGTGCGGATTATGTGATGCTGAATGAGAACAGCAGTTAAGGTATGCTCTACCGTATTCTTTAATAGCTCTGCTGATGAATACCTACTCCTAGAATTTCCAGGGAATGGGAACTGATGTACTCAAGCTACAATGTCAGAAAGGTATATACCAAGTCTGTTATATCATGTTATATTATATCATTCTCAGGAGATCATGTGAGTAAGCTATTTTTTCTAAATTTGTGGTCTCTTGGTTTTCATTCTCTACAGCTAATAACCCTTACTCACCATGTTTCTAACCTCACCCTTCTTTTTTATTTACTAATTGATAACTGAATAGGTGGGCTGGTCTGCTGACCCTTTTCAGCCATAAACCAAACTTAGTGAGCATTAAATGTAGTTGTACTTCATGATATTAACACACAGATTATCATGCATTTCCAGTAGAAGTTGATTACATAGTTTATCATACAACATAGAAGGAGTACCATGTGAAGACAGTGGATTATATATTTAAATTATTTACATAACAACAATGCATTTATTCAGTCAGATTATATCAACCGCTATTGAAGCTTCTATTTTATTGCATTTTTAAATTGTGGAATGGTTTCTAGATTTTTAACCTTAGTAGTCAAGTGGTTCCAAGTGGCTGATTCCACTCTAGATAGAGATTTTTCTCTAATGGTGGTTTTAAATTGAGGTCAAATTAAGGTAAGTTTTGGGACATGGGAGCTTCTGAGGTCATAGCTGCTTTCTTCGCTACTAAAGCTTTCTTTTAAAAGGGCAACAGTAATCTTGATTTAGTGTCATGTGGATAAGGGTACTGAGTAAAAGGGTTGTATTGTTGATTGCAGATAGCCAAATAGTGTATTTAGTAGCTGGCAGTGGTGTATGACAAGGTCTGCTAATAGAATGAATCTACAGATGCTATTTTCTGTCACTTGAATTCTGTTAGTGTTATAACCTGAGGGTAGGACCAAAAAAGGGAGCCCATATTCTAGTTTAGGAAGTAGAATATTTCAGATTATACCTAATCTGGCTGTGGGTGACAGAAGGTGACTATGTAGCAAAACTTTGGGTGTTTTTATTTACAAGAGTATGTGTGTATCCTGCAAAGGAAAACAAAGCGTCAAGTGTTCTACCTAGATATTTTTGTTCAGTGGCATTCGGAATGGTGTTCCCTTTCAGGTCAGATATGATTAATGGAGGAATAGTTGATATTTTCTTTGCTGTAGCAAAGAGCATTTCATTGGGGTTGTTGCTTTTTTTTTTTTTTTTTTTGGGTAATTTGTAGGAGTAGCTTGTTGGAGGAGGACCAGCTATATAGTTTGTTGAAGCTATCTTGCAATTTATTTTTTAGTTCATTATGGTTCCTACTGGATTGTAGTAGCAGAATGTCATCTGTATTTATCACCAGGTTAAGACTTGAATGTCCAAAACGGAGATAATTTATGAAATGGAAGTGGGTGTAGAATGGATCCTTGAGGGCATTATGTTAAGAGTGCTAGTAGAGGAGGTGGAACTATTGTAGTATACCTGGAAGGTATGGGCCCTTTGGAACTATTGAATTGTGTTCTCACCAAAGCTAAGTCTTTTACATGTATTGAGAAGCAGTTAATGACTGACCATTTCAAAGGCCCTTGTCATGTCAACAAAGAGGCCAGCTGTACTTAAGTTTTCTTTCACATTGCAATAAATGATATCTGTTGCTATTGAAAGGGCTGTAAAAGTACTAAGGTTGTTAAGGAAGCCATGCTGTGCATTGCAGAGCAGACCATAACTGTTAATATGCTTTAATTGTTGTTTATAGAGTTTTTTTACTTATTCACCCCTAGTAGCTGTAGAATGTCACACTTTCAGTCTTATATTCCTGAGCATTTTTAAAAGGTAGTTAAACATGCCAAACAAATATAAATATCTTTTGCACAGTAAGTGTTATTTTAAAAGTATAAAAAGCAATGCTGCTTAGTAAAAAAGCAATTTTTTACAATGATAAAAGTCAATATAGTCAAAGTTTTCACTAAACTACAATATTAAAGTATAAAATATGTTCTCTACATTTCACAAGCAACGTTTCATATCCTGGAAACCAAACAACCTAGGCACATGGTATCAGCAGGACTTTTGACATCCAAACTGAAAATGTCATAAGATGAAGGGCAGTTCCATTATGGGAGCTTGTTTTTTTTCTTTTTTGATATATTTACAAAAATATAAAAAAAAAATTATATAAGCATAAGTAACAATTTCAGCAAAACTCAGTACCTTTCAAGCTGTAGAACTTACATTACAAATGTGAGTTAACTTTTTCTTGAGCATTGTCTTAGGCTTCACCTGACATCATCTAATAGTTTGTAAGTTTCTTGGAGCTGGCACTATTAATGAAGTATGGACATGATATTTTCATAAAAATATAAATATCTTACACTGCGTTCCTCAATAACAGGTATGAAAATATTAATGTAAGTATGAAAATATGCATAATAAATGAACAGGTTAATATCTCCATTGCAGTGCACCCTTAAAAAACAATCTTTGTGTCCTTTTGCTCTTTATATGTAACCTGCTCTTTCACATCTTGCTTCTCAATAATTCAGTCACTTGATTAAGGATAGCAGCTGCAAACAATGTGTTGTAACAGCTATATGGACTTGAATCACTCCTTGCATAAGAGATTCTCCTACTAGTTTCTTTTTGAAAAGCTCACTAAACAGCACTGTTTTGAATTAATACAATTTCAATGTTTTGCCAACCCTCTGCAGCGCCACCCATAGAATACCCTTTCTAGTACTTTCTACTACTTTATCTATGATTAGATTATGCATAATATCATATATGTTATAAGTATTATAAACTATTGCAGTCAGACTAACTCTGTTTTATTTTTCGCATATTTGCTATTCTTGCCTTTTTGTACTCAGTTGTTATGGCACAACATATTCTTTGTAGATTCATACTGTAAATCTACACCTATTTTGGAATTTACTGTACTCCTACCTTAATTGTAAGCTTTGTCCTGGGCCATAATTGAAAATGGTCATTTGATGAGTCAACCTACCTGGTCAACAAATATAAAAATAAATAATTAAACAATATTCAAATTGATTAATATAATTTTGATTAATTTTATTTATGGGGACACATGATGTTTCAATGTTAGCAGTTTTCAAGGTGTAATTCCAGAATCTACTCATTGCTTCTAATTGCTGTTTGCATCAGTCTTTGGTTAAGCTAATAACTCAGTAATGACTTCATGAACGTGGCCCACCATGAGCACACTTGTTTTCCCCCTAAATTTAGTTTAAGGCAGCTGGATGCCATCAGGTATTTGTTTTAAGAAAAGTCAGGTAGTTAATACTGGTACTAAATCAACAATGACAGGTAATTCACATATCATTTGCACTGAACATTCAGACCACACAGCGCCATGACAGTATGTCGGTTGTGATGACAGACGGTGACAAGGTGCATGCCCATGGTATCCTGCAGATTCCATATGCAGGATAGAAGAGAATATTACTGAGGTAATATAATTCATTTGTTTGTGTGGGGGCTGCAGTTTTAGGGTGACCTGTTGGGTCTATGTTAAATGTTCGAACATCCAAAATGTCGAACATTACATGATCGAGACCAAATGTTAAACATTTGGATGTTCAAACATAAAAAAAAAAAACAAAAAGAAAACACAGAAAAAAATGCCCCCCCCCCTACTTAAATATACCAACTCCGAGACCGCACTTCAGTGCAGAAAAGGGAAATTCTCTCTATTTGCACTGTACGGTGCCATTGGAAATCTATCTTTGAGCACTCAACATTTTGAACATTTGGTCTCGACCATGTAACATTCGAATTTTTGAGCATTCGAAGATTTGACAGGTACCCGACCTGTCAGTTATAGAAGAGCAGACATACAGATAAGTACAAGGAAAGTGAGAGAAGGGGGGTAGGGACTAGGGTGAATATTAGCAGCATACATATTTAGCCTTCTGTAAAAGCAATAACATTAACCACTCTTACTTTTTAAAACTAAACAAGGGTAATAAAACACTCTATATGCTTTCAAGTCACAAAATCCTGACAAACTTTAAAAAAAAATTCAAATAACAGTTGTGTTATGAACTACTGAGGGGAAATCCAGAATTGATGGGATTAGGTACTGAATAACTGTAGTTAAAGAAAAGGTTATTCAGTGTATCAAGAGGGAGGCATAAAAACATTGAACAAGAAGCCTTGAATGAAATCGAACTCATGTGATGATAGCTGTCCACACCATGCAATTCTGAGGTAGAATGAACTCCTAAACAGTGATAACTACTTAGAGTCACGCAGTATGTGTGATACAGGAAGTTTTGGTGATATTGAAAACATATATATTTTCAATTTTACCTGTATTTGTAATTGAATTTGTTGCTACTTAGATACAACTCTGCTCCTGAGGAAGTACCTTGCAATCCAAGTACAATAGTTGTCAGTCCTGTCTTCAGGCAAATGAGATAGTCTCATCCATGCACAGTATAATTTGGGAAAGGAATGTTTTTATACCTTTAAGAGGACAGGATTAAAAATCAACTGAGGATTAATATCAGAGGGCAGAAGCTCTGAGTGTTTTAACAGCTTCCATTGGAAGCATTTAGAGTATCTTTTGAACCTTGGAAAGGTAAAACTGAAACTGCTTAACTCTGTCAGCTGAGAAGACAGTGTCAACTGATTTATTAAGCTGTATCACTTGCTTCATAGGTTCATAGGTGTGTACTAGGCTAATGGCCCTGGAGCCTTTACAAGCCTAGCCCATAGAAGTGCCCTGGTATCGTGTCACCCAACGTTAGTTTCCAGTGCCTCTATCAAGTACAGCCACTGGAGTG
Organism: Protopterus annectens; assembly: GCF_019279795.1. Taxonomy (NCBI): domain Eukaryota; kingdom Metazoa; phylum Chordata; order Ceratodontiformes; family Protopteridae; genus Protopterus; species Protopterus annectens. The sequence goes on from NC_056731.1 coordinate 1,776,962,623, forward strand.
ATCCCTGGGGGGAATTTTCTATTTCCCATCCACTCATCAAGATTTCTTAAAGAGGGCCAATGAGGTGCTCTTCTTGACATGTATGGGAAGTCTATTCCAGAGCATGGGCAGTCTCTGGGTTATGAACCTGTCCCTCCAGCATGTTCTATTGATTGTGGTAATGAGGCTGAGGTCTCTGGAGTATGTGGTGCGGAGGGATTTGGGATTTCTTTAGATGTAGCATTTCTAACAGAGCTGGGTCAGACATGGCTTTGTATGTCAAGCAGAGATCGCCTCTTCCTAGACAATATGAGACAGGGATTTTGCTCTACAAAAGGCTTCTGCTGCCTCATAGAAAATGGCATCCTCATAGAAGTGAGCTAGGTTTGGGGGCTGTGGGAATAGTGCATGTAAGCAGAAAGAGAAAGAAGGAGAGAGCTAAGTATTGCTTGAAGCCCACTTATTTGAGTTAAGAGTGATGATGGGCAGTTTGAGATGCAGCTTGTGACTTGCCTTTAAACAATCCAAGGACACTAACTGACTAAGATATCGGGTGATAGTTTCATAGCAAGAAGAGCTATCCAGCTTCAAATAAACAGGTGAAAGTTGCAGCTTTCCAGGAGCTGTCCCAGTCCTTGTAAGATGGTGAATATAAACAAGGACAGGCTAATTAACTAGAGTAAATATTCTTGTGCATGGAACAGCTGATTACTTCAAGTTGCATTAAGTGTTAGCAGTTTGCAACCAACTACTGGCTAATTTGCTAGGTGTAATTTAGTAGAAGGGAGGCATTAGGTTTGGGAGCTTCAGTGGTAGTGTGGGTTGTACCAATCCTAGAGACAGTTCTCATATCACAGTAAGAAGCAGACAAGGCAGAACAAAACAGTGAAAGGTGGGCACTTGCAGCGCAGGTCCTATGGTTTGGAATGACCTAAATGAAAAGGAATAATTAAACAAGTAGTCTGAATGGAAAAAGAAAACAGCTATGCAATGTCTTTTTAGTTTGATAGAGGTTGTAATAAATGGAGGGAAGGGAAGGAACTCTTGTTATTTTTTCAGAAGATGTTTTTTTTCCTCAGAAATATTTTTTATTGTTTTTAGAACACCCATACATATACACCCCATACATATATATATATATATATATATATACGTGTGCAACAAAAAAAGTTACAACAGAATCAATAAAAACAAATACAAATAAAAGGCAAAAATGAATTTTCTGTTACACAGCTATGTACACTATCAACAATATAAACAATGAGAAAATAACTATACATACAACTCCCAACTTCTTTTATCAATAATTCTGGACAAAGTAAAAAATAATGAGTGGACAAATGGCAAAATCAGGGACCAATTTTATATATTGTTCTTATAAAATTAGAACCTGCTGGCATAACAGGTTTTGCACTGACATGCTTATCTACAGGATATGATGTTCAAAAGTTAATGTCTATCATTAGTTATTATAATCCTCCATGGTTTACCAGGAAGCCACAAATTTTATGAGGAAAAGATCAAATATATGAGTCAGAAATATGGATAGTTTCCAAAATTCTGAATAGTTAAGAAGTATTACATACAGGCAATAAAAATATTCATACAAGATTGGCAGGGGTGTAGCAAAATATGCATATGACTAATGAATCTTGATTACAAAATGTTGAAAAAAGGTAAGCTAACGAATTCAGTAAACTAAGAAACCTGCATGTCACATTGCTATCTTCTTGGGTAGACCAGCTATGTACTTACTATCTTATATAAAATGTTTGCAAGAACAATGCCAGTTAGTAACTTTTATTAAATGTATTTGTTAACTTATATTTAAAAAAAAATATTAAATCTGATTTCATTTAAAATTAACTTCTATGTTGATATAAGGTATATTACATAAGCTAAAACATAATTGACTTAAACGCATTTCTTCTTCTACAAAATAATACTGGCCAAGCACAGAATGACTAGATCTACAGTTTCAATAAGAGTGCTCCAACAACATCCCTTTTCCATTAAAGCATGGCATTACTAACATGACAAGGCATTAATTAAATTATTGCAGTCTCTCCTGATAGATGTGCTCAATTTCAAAGCAAGATACAAACATATTCTAAAGCTGTATCAAGGTCTAACTGACTAGGGACTTATCCTAAGGAAATATTAGGCTACAGACTGTTACAAGCTTAGCCAATAAGCAGAGATCAATAACTCTGTACCCTGCATTGCTGAGGTAAAGACTAACACATGCCAACCCTTTCCCTGCTGCTATTTACTGGAGGCATTTGGCATTAGGAGTATGTATTAATAATTATTGACAAATATGATAAAAGATTTAAAGCAACTGTTTGGGTGTGTCCCATACTTATGACATTGCTATCTCATCTACCTACTCATCTAAAAGCCAGTATTGCAAAGGTAGGATTGTCTGTTACAGAGCCTATCATAAAAAACAAACAAACAAACAAACTCTGGCATGAGATAACTTGTACTGTATGTTCTTGTATTATTTCACAAGCAGACTACAGAACTGCATTCCTTTACTGTCCTTGCAAAAGGAAAAGTGCTAACGACAAACCAGATCCATGGATCATGCCTAAACTGAATCAAGCTTTGGCTTCTTGCAAGTTTACCAGAATAAAGCACAAAGACACCATGTTGCATGCTGACCATCAGCAGTTCACTAACAAATGAATATGAAAGAATTTTCAAAAAAATGATGTTTTGTTTTTAAGCAGCATAAATAAATAATGACAGTCTTTATATTTGTGGAAATAAATAAATAGCAGACCAGGTCTGATCTCTAAATGTTCATGGTATTGCTATTTGCATAACAGATGATACAAAAGAACCAGAACCAGGCCATGCCAATCTCAACTCTTGAAGTTCACAGTTCCTCCAGTTCTCATCATTGAGTCGGTGCTGCATACATCAGTTCTCTCACACTATGTCTGGGCAGCAGAAATGCAATTCTGCATGCAGATGACATTGTCATCCAGGAATCAGATAATTTTTTTATTTGTAAATTATCTCAACTTCAAGCTATCTTAGCTTTGTTATTCTTGTTGCCAGTTGGGATTTAGAGTTACTCCATGAAAGACCAAGTCAATACTATCTGATGTACAAATTCATTATCACATTCATATCAAAATTAAAAACCATTGGGTTGGATGGAAATTCTCTCATAAATGAGCAGATGTACAAATATCTAGGAGCCTGGCTTGATCTAAATTCCACAAAAATGGAAGCTAGCTCAGTGAGACAGCCTCTACCAGATACTATCGGATGTAGTGGTGAATCATCTCTGCTTTTGTCTATTTTGTGTACTCCACTAATAACCAGAGTTACTGGATCATTAACTCTCAAATAATCATATAAGGCTTCTGTGATGCCTCTCATCTTTAACATGTCATACAAGGTACTAAAAAGACAAGAGCCACTATTCCCCAGGTACCTCCATTGCAAAAAAAGCAGAAATCAAATTATGAAGAACAACCAATGCAGGCAAAGCTCCAGGTTCACAAACGAACTTTTAATGAAACACACAAATGCTTTCACCAAATGCTTCTTCAGGTGTGACATTAGTATGAAAAATGTAAAAAGCAACAAGTTAGGCAGAGATTATCAAGACTTCAGAGATGGGAACATTTTTCAATGGCCAAAATCACAAGGTACTGCCACTATGGAGAAAAGTAAGGAAGAATCCAATGATAATGGAAACAATTATGTACTACAGCACTCATCTGCAAAAAAACCCTCCCTCCATATGAATAATGCAAGGGATGATGAGTCCGTCACAATGCAAGGAGTTATAGACCACACTGCGCATCTTAAATCCACCTTGGACTTCTTGAACGGTACAGCTAATTACAGCAACCATCAGAATGGAGAGAGGAAACAGATCGAGAGCAATAGAACCAGCACTAATGTGGAGTTGAGCACTAGACCCAAGGATAAAACTCTTCACATGCCATTTTTTGGGACTTCTTGATCCATTGAAACAACCTTTTGTACACAGAGATAGGTCTCACAGCAGGAATAGGAAGAGACAAATATTAACAACATGAGTGAATCCAAAGAGTCCCTGACAGTGAATCTATCAAGTAGTCAGCTGATAGAGGCACAAATTTCTCTTTTAAATAAAGGACTTTCTTTTATTCCTGCACTTCGGTCAAGGTTGAGTGAATTTACAGTAGATATCAAGTGCTTTGGCAGGAATGTTGCCTTAAGGTATTACTTTGGGAATGATTGTAATGATTATAATTTAAATTATTTCAGAAAGCCGAGTGTTTTTATGCCCCTTTTCACCCTGTGATAGAGACCTTTATGCGTGTCTGTGAGAATGAAGTAGTCAGCTATGATATGGAGGCAACAATAATCATGGTTTTTATGACTTGAATTGATATGAAAGGGAAGCCCTACAAGAGTTGTTACAGAACAGGATTTTTAACCATCAGACCAGCTGATAAGAGAGTAGCTATCGTGATGATGCAAACTACAGATTATCATGACAGAATGCTGAAAATGCTTAGTAATGAGACTACATACAAGAAGATACCTAAATGCAAAGTAGAGATGACAATAAAGAAAGTTAATGACACTTTGTATGACAGGTTAATGATGAGAGGCATCACAGAAGCCTTATATGATTATTTGAGAGTTAATGATCCAGTAAGTCTTGTTATTAGTGGACTACCCAAAATACACAAAAACAGAGATGATCCACTGCCACATCCAATAATACCTGGTAGATGCTGGATCACCAAGCCAGCTTCCATTTTTGTGGAATTTCAACTGAATAAGGCTCTACCTGGGATGAGAACAGTTCTATGAGATATGTCTCATTTCCTACACATATTACATGACTGTGTATTGAATTTGGACAGAAAAGAAGGCCTTATACTAGTAACAATGGATGTAAAAAGTTTATTTACAGTGATTCCTAATGAATATGGGATAAGATCTGTTCTGAGAAAGCACACAGATTTTGATGGCCCTACTATCTCACAGATCTGCTCATTATTGTGAATTATACTGGAGAATAACATCTTTGTTTATAGAACAGATCATTACTGGCAAAACTGGGGCATAGCTATGGGCACCTCATGTGCCAATAGCTACCGCAATTTGGTCATGGCGTACTGGGAAAATGAGTTTGTATTATATGAGCAGAATCATTGGCTGAGACACGTCATCTTGTATGGTGGATTTGTTGATGACATATTTATTTTATGCAAAGGTAATGATAATGAACTATCAAGTTTTGTGGAATACTTGGGGAGTACTACATCATTTTTGGAGTTTGATGTCAGGAGTTCCAAGAAAGAAACAGACTTTTTGGATGTGACTTTCTTATTGGATGAAGACACCCAATTTAATACATGTCTCTATAGGAAAGAATGTTGGAGAAATCATACTTTGCACAGTACAAGTATGCATCCTAAACATGTGTATCCACAAATAATAAATGGCCAGATGCTATGTGTATCCAGGCTTTGCACTGGTGATGAAGTGCACCAACATAAACTGGAATGATTGCAGAATGATTTATTACACGTGTCTATAAAGATCTTGAAATTCACTGGGGAACACTGAAGGCAAAGGCACAGAGAAATGATAGAGGGAGACTTGATTTCTCAGTCAGAAGAAAGGATGATATGGAAAAACATAATAGGGAACGGACTGGCATGAGATAACACACAGCAGCAACATATTGGCTATTTGTGAAATTGTTAGGAAGAATTGGAAGATTTTATCTTCAGATGATAGCCTAAGAGATATTGTTGGTGATGTTCCCAGATTCACTTTCAAGAATAAGTTGAATCTAAAGAGATTGTTATGTCATAAAGAAGATACTGATCCACTTAGCCTTAAGATGGGCATTATTCCATGTAGAAGCTGCAAAGCTTGTACTTTATAGACCCAAGAAATTGTTTGAAATATCCTGTAACAGGTCATACATACAAATTAAAGACATATGTGGATTGTAATACTAAGAACATAGTATATGCAGCTACTTGTGATAGCTGTCCAGGGTTTTATGTTTGGAAAACCAATAGGCCTTTGAAGGAGAGGATTCTGCACCATCTTAGTGATATTGGAGTTAATGTACAGAGTAATGCTTTGTCACAGCAAATTTAAAAGTATTTTAGACATACATTCTCCTTCCTAGCCTTGGAAAGAGTGCTAGATAATATAAGGGGAGGTTATCTATCAAAGAAAACTGAAGTCTTGGAAACACACTGGATAGGTAATTTACAGGAAGACAGGAGCCCTGGCCTTAATGGAGTGGTGCCTTTAAAACTGATATTGAAAAGCAGGAAGCTCAGGAGATGACTTGATTGGATTAGTAACAATATAAAAAAGGGAGGTGCTTTAGTGTGAACAGGATCTGATGAAGGCACAGCTGAAAGCGTTCATCCTGTTTGTTTGTGAGGCTTCATATCCTGTTGTTTGAAGGATTTTTATCTGTTCATTATTAAATTGTGCTGGTTTTATTTTGACTTTATCTGCTGAACATGCAGTCTACTCTCTCTTTGTGGTGATATTGCAGTGTTTGTGTTTAATCTTCAGTCATTGTTTTAACACTGCAGTCTTCAATGGTTAGTGTTTTTTTGTTTGTTTGTTTTTATATTCATAAACTGGGTGGGAGGGTGTAAAAACTGTACCCTGCTACACGCTACTGTGCCCTAATATACAGTATTACAGGCTTAAAACTGGTTTTAAATTGCAGACTGAGCATTTAGTTTGGCAGTTGGATCTTCTCACCTATGAACATGCTATTTCAGTTGTCATTTCTGTCTCATCCTGCCGCTTAAAAATGGCTTTGGAATATAGAAAACAAAATGTACAGATTTGTGACTGGAGAACATAGGAAATAACTTTGGTGCTTCATAATTTGTGAATCGGTGCCCTCTTCATTAGCCGCTTAATCTTTAAAATCCTGAATATTGACTACAGCAGTGCCCCCTCCCCCCAATCTAGACTAGTCCTTATTTTGTAAGACTAATAACTTCTCTATCAGAGGACAAATGGTCTGTAACTTCCTTCTCAGAGAAGTGTGACTGTACTTTTGAATATTTAGTTAAGGAACCTCAATACTGTTAATGCTGATATATGCTATGCTTCATATTTTGTGTACTCAAGTATTGTTTTTAATGCAAATCTGTCTTAAATGATAAGGCCTCAAGAGGTCCAGTTCACCTAACTCTTGAATAAATACAAATACAACACTTTTAAGTTCCTCAGCTGATAAACAAAATGTACTTGGCAGTTAGACTTAAATGTAAGGGTTTAGATAGTGCTGTATGTAACTCAAGTTTTTTATTAATTAAGACTCAAGTCAAATATTATTGATTTCTGAAAAATGTGCTTGATCTAAATTGTGATATGATCTGCTAGCTTTGAGAAAGGAGGTGTTGAGAGAGACAGAGACAGAGAGAGAGAGAGAGAGAGAGAGAGAGAAAGACAGAGAGAGAGAAAGAGAAAGATAGCTGACTCAGTTTGCTGAAAATAATGGAGGACAAAATGATCAACAATTATGGACTAATCATTATAAGAAGAGGTCCTGTGGTATTAATTATATCAGATATTAACAGCAATGGATGAAGGTGGTGGATGCTTAAAATTGCACTCTTTTAACTTTAAGACTTTACCATTCATTGAAAAACCAGCCTGACAAACAGAGATGCTGAGGAATAATTAAACAGATTTACAGTGAATATTTTGAGTGGACAAAGCATAGGGTAAAAACCCTTCTTTTTTTAAACCTGACTAAATGAATAATAAGTAGGTTATTTTTGACTGAGGTTGGGAAAAATCAGACATTTGATTTATTCCAAAATTTTATGACTCTGATATGAAATGTGCAACAAGAACACTAGCCTTCCAAGGAATCTATCATGTTATGAATTTTGTCCCATTAATTTAGTCAGATTTTGTTCCCTTTAGGTATAAAGAAATGTTGATTGTATCTTCATGGAGCCAGGATTAACTTAAGAATAATCATAAATTCAGCTTAGCATGCAACTCTACTGGCTCCTATATATTGATAGCTGTCTTTTAATAGAAGGTAGACTGGAGGGAAATGAATGTTGTATGGAAAACACAGAATAAAGAAAACAGGCACAGAGAAACCTAACCAGAAAAGGGGAACACAACAATGTAAAATACCTTAATGCATTAAGTATGCATTATATGTTTAAGATAATTTTTGCCAAGCTTTATTACAGAGTTAAGCTATCTTTTTTTATCTATGCATAATTTTTTATTGACTATACACAGACTCTAAGAATATATCCTTGTCTCTGGCATGTCTTATTGTGATCCACTGGTTTCTATTTTTCTAACTCCTGAACCATTCCTGATAACTATCCATGATTTTTCACAACAAAAAGAAAATACAGATACCATTTAACATAAAGGTTTCTTAATGTGTGGATTATAATGTATTGCTTGATGGACAGAGAACCAAGGTTGCTCTGGATGCAGACCACAATACAAATTATACAATGAAAACTAATTTAGATTTAAAAATATGCGCACTGATTGGACAAAGCAATCAGCATGCCCAATGTAAATCCAGCATTACCTACAACAATTTTGGCTACTTAGTCTGTAGCTACTAAATACAAACACCACAGCAATTGCAGTCTCTGCTCTGTTAAGTAGGGATGAGAAACAGGTCTACTTCAGAAGACTGAAAAACCAAAAGACTGAAAATTCAAAATGCTGAATGATGAAATTTGCCCCTTTTCCACTGTTCTGCGATCTTGGAGTTGGTATATATAGTTATCAGGGGGTGTGGAAAGGGCATAGCCCTCCACATGAGGGGTACAGGGGGGCTTACCCCTGCATTAAAATGTGTTCATTATTTGGAATGTTTAATCCTTTGGGATTCGGTCTTTTGTTTTGTCAGTTTTCTGAAGTAGACCCAGAGAAAGACATATGAAAGCTTGCTCAAAGACAAATTTCCTGTCCAGATATGCAAACAAAACCATCTCAAAAATGTTACTAAAAGTAAATTAAAGTTACCAGCATGATGACAGAAGCCCACAAGCATCTTCATATAATCAAAAGAATGCATAAATACTTCTGAGCCCTGAAAGAAAAAAGAAATGTCACAAACTGCATGTGCTACAATGCACTGTGCAAGTGTCAGTATTTACATGTTTCATGTATTTGCTGTACATTATGAAGGCAACCCCAGCTGCAGAAAGTAGTGAAAACAGAAAACGCAAAGAAAAAGGTTGCAGATGTAATGCTATTATTTTTACAAAGTAAGCAATTTCATTCTTTTCTTTTTTTTAAATAAAATTGTTAAGATAGCAATATTATATTAATAGATGATGCTGGTTTATCCATGATCACTTTGGATTTGCTCTTGTCAATAAACCACAATTTCCTTGGGTAACCAACATTACCAATATCCAGTCAGAGTTTATTGCTTAATCAAGAGAGGCAGTTAGTCACAGACTTAAGCAAATCTCTTTCTGTGCCAATGTAGTAAACCATGTATATAGTCCTCCTACATGTCCAGGTTAATTTCAATACTTAATATATGGCCACGCTTACAAAACTGAATGCATCACAAATAAAATAAAATAAATTCAGAAAAGATGTAGTGTTGTTAAATAAGTACAGCTTGCCAAAAGTGTGAGGAAATATCAGGCCCTACAAAGATGGGATAACACCCAACCTTACTGAGCTAAACATAATAGATCATTCAGCCTGAATAAAAAAATATCAACCACAAAACATGAGAACTTTATATCAAAAAGACTTTATATAGTAAACTCAACCCATCAAGTCATACCTTCAAGAAGGAATCGGATGACTACATCAGCTTTCAAAAGTTTGAACATGGGATCCACAGACCAGGCCTTCAAGGTCCTTGACAGTCAATAGATACTGAGTTTGATCAACAAACTTATGAGTATATAAACTTATGAATACATTCATACTAATATATATATACTATACAGTGCATATAAAAAGTGTACACACCCCTGTTAAAATGCCAGGTTTCTGTGATATAAAAAAATGAAACCACAATAAATCATTTCAAAACTTTTCCTACCTTTAATGTGACCTATAACCTGTACAATTCAGTTGAAAAACAAACAAATCTGTTAAGGGAAAAATATAAAAAATCAAAAACATACAATATGCTGGTTGCATAAGTGTTGTGTGTGCACACCCTTAAACTAATACTTTGTTGAATTTGTGTGTGTGTGTGTGTGTGTGTGTGTGTGTGTGTGTGTGTGTGTGTGTGTGTGTGTGTGTGTGTGTGTGTGTGTGTGTGTGTGTATATATATATATATATATATATATATATATATATATATATATATATATATATATATATGGTTCCCCTTTATAATCACGAAATACTGAAATCTCGAATTTCAGTATCTCAAAACCATAAGGGCGAACGCTCAAAATCCCAAAACCCCAAAAGCGTGAAACACAAAATCGCAAACATTAACACACCATACACCACACAACACATACACCATCCTACCCACACTACAACAAATCAAACAACAAAACATACACAAACACAACAACACAAATCAACACACCTACACTACATATAAGCAGGGGGACAAGACCCCCTGCAACTCCCATGACGGGGGCCATGCCCTCCACACCACCCCTACTTATATATACTAGCTCCGAGATCGCACTCACACCCAGACATTCTACAGTCCTTCGCACACACACACACACACACACACACACACACACACACACACACACACACACACACTCTCATCACACATATACGAACACCAACACATCCAACACTTACTTTCACCTGCCTACCCTAAACCACACGTACAACTTACAAACACACTCACATACATACAAACTTCTACCCAAAACCCTTACAAAATACTCACTTACCTTAAATCACACCTAAATCCACGCACTGCACTGGACACCATCTACACAAAACACAGCATATAACGTAGCATAAATCCATAACTGCAAATTCGAGATATTCGAATTCGCGATTATGCACTTTCACTATTTTAAAATTTTGCCTTTATGGTCTGGAGATACTGAAATTCGAGATTTCAGTATTTCAAGATTATAGAAAGAAACCATATATATATGGGATCACTACATAATCTCGAAAGTTTGAAATACTGAATTTCAAAGTTTTGAGACTATATAGCTGAAACCCCTAATTACTGAAAGACCAGAAGTGCGAATTTCAAAATCCTGATCATCGGGCATTTGACATTCGCTCTTCTGGTGTTGCGGTATGGTGGAAGGTCAGGTAAGTATCTATGTTTAAATGTGTTGGTTAGGGTTTAGTGTGTGTTGTGACTGTGATGTGTGTGTGTGTGCGTGTGTGTGTGTGTGTGTGTGTGTGTGTGTGTGTGTGTGTGTGTGTGTGAGGGGAATGTAGGTGTGTGGTGGTGTTTCATGTGTTTGTGTATGTAGTGTGACCTTGGAGTTAGAATATCTAAGTAGGGTGTGCAGTGGGCTTGCCCCCCCCTGCTTGTCTGTAGTTTAGGTTTGTGTGTTTGTGTCCTGGGGGACAGTTTGTGTATGTGTATGTGTGTGGTGTATGTTGAGTATAGTTTTCGGTAGTTTGAATTTCGCGGTTTTGATGTTTGGGTATTTTAGTGTTTCGGGTATTTGCTCTCGGGATTTTGGGCGTCGGTAGTTTGGGTTTTCGGGTTTTACTAGTGGTTTTATATATATATATATATATATATATATATATATATATATGTATATATATATAAATCTCAGATTGTCAGTAGAAATTAAAAAACATACAAAAATACAAATTAATTAGTTAGCATATACTACACAAACCAGCAGCCTCATTTGATGCAAGTAAAACCTGTAAAGTGTAAAACCATTGTTTATTTAGTAGTAAAAGAATGGCTCTCCAATACCTTAACAACAGCACCAGCGTTATTATAAGAGCCATGGGGAAACTGAAACCACTGAGTATAAAATGAAACTGCCATTTTAAAACCACTATTTAGTTCTTTTGTTATTTTCCTCATACTTTCTTCCCCAGTTCTAAAGACAGACATTAGTGGTTTTCTACATGTGCTACAACCAGGAAAGTGCGTAAAGAGCTACAATAACTGTATGTTGTGTTGTGTTGGGAGAAGCAGTGCTTCAGAGATCAACATTTCATCGCACGTGAAAGAAACGTTCTTTATGAATATGAAAAAACATGGTTTATAACAGGAAAATGAAAAGTTTCCACATTACAGCTCTTAAAATTTCAACTTTCTTTGATGAGGACCTTTTGAGCGTGACATTTAAGCATGCAACATTGCAGAAGGTATTTCTTCTAAATGAACCCTAATAGCATGCTTAGATGCAGCCCAGTTTGTCAGATGAGCTAACTGGACTATAGTTAAATACCACTGCACACATCCTTGGAATAAATATGCTTTTGTATTTCTAATAAGGATTGGGTAAAAAACACAATGATCTTTAAAATGTAAGCTCTTAAAATCAGGTTCCCAATTATATGATCGAAGAAGCATTCTTTCGAATGTGTCTTGATCGAGCTTGAAAGCACGAAATGGCAGAATACCAAAACGGCATATAAGCAAATCCTTTCCCTGGGAAAGAAATCGCTTGGCCACCTTCATTATTTTGTCATTTTCGTCACTGTAGTGTGATCTCGGAGTTGGTATATTTAAGTGGGGGGGGGTTCTTTTTTGGAACAGCAATTTTTCTCCTTGGGGAAAAAAATCACTGTTCTAAGTGTTCAGGATTGTAAGCTTTTGCTTACATGGGGTCGATAAATCAGCGTATGCTTTTTTAAGCATTCGCTGATTTAATATAGACCTAAAAATCAAAGAGGGACCAAGTGAAAGTTGCAAATTGTTACCTTTTCATTTAATGTTGTTTTTTCATTTTTCTGCTTGTCCCACCTGTTATTCATTTATATTTATGATTTTTAAAACATTTGACATAATGGCTAAGGTCTTCACCTCGTAAGTACCAGGTAGTGTGTTTGATTCTGACTTCTTGTTACTGGCTATGCATGTAATAGTCTGCAGTCTAATAACCTAGTATTTACCTGTTTTGGTCTGGTAATTGGTGCAGAGGTTAAGATTGCAAGCTATAGTTTCTGTGGTACAGGGTTTGAGTCCTTCAGACTTTTTGGCGACTGTTTGATCTTAAACAAGCCTCTTACACAGCCATTGCCCTGTGGTCACCCCTGAAAAGGCACTGAGGCCTGTGATCCTTTCCTGGTTAACAAATTAAACCTATTCTTAAAAAGATATATTGCAGCAGAGGGTCAAAACATTTGCTGTTAATTTTCCACTGACTTGGGCACACTTAAGTGTGCTTAAGAATATATTATTCTCTACTTTCATACTGATTACTAATTCCCATTTGATCAATGAGGCATCATTTACTTCACTAGTTAGAAAGATAAAACAAATCTCTGCTGAATAATCTCTAGATTCTTCTGATTTGATTCTACTGAATCTCAAAGGCATGTTGTCCTGTGTCTATGACTGCAGATGCCAGATACATCTTTCAACAACACTGATATCCAGCACCTAGGGGCAAGAGGATGGCATGGGTTTGTGCCTATGCCTTGAGTATCTTACAGACTGACCCTGTCCATAAGGGACATAAGCACTACCCCATTTGTGAATTTCCAATTCGCCATTCATTGATCAAAACTGTGTTTGAAGAAGGCCAGGGAAGGGCTCTGCTTAATGTGAATAGGAAGCCTGTTCCAAAGAAGGCACAATCTCTGGCACTCCAGCATGTTTTGTTTTTGTTTGAGTAGCTGACTAAGTTTAGATCCCTAGATTGGGTGACCCTCATGCTGTTTGACTTGCAGATGTGCAACAACTTCATCAGGGCTGGATTTCTGAGTGCCTTGGACATCAGGCATAGGTCATCCATTAATAATCAGTTGAAGACAGAGTAAAGGGATAGGGCTATTAGTCTATCTGTAGAGGACATGTTGTTTACACCCTGTATTTTCTATGTGAGGAACCTTTGAGATTGTTCCAGCTGCTGCAAGTGTCTAGTCAAGTACATTCCAAATGGTGCACTGTACTAGATTATAATGAGGGCTGAGAACAGCGGAACAGTAATTTCCTTGGATCTGAATGCCATAACTTTACTTATAAGTTATGCTACATAGAAGGACATCCTCACCACTGTGGAAACATAATGGTCAAAGTTCAGGCTACTATCTTCCTGTGTACTTATCTCTCACCCCTGAGTCTACCCTTAGGGGTCTGCTATTGATGTTATAATTTGCAGAGGTGTTTAACTTCCCAGAGGGTATGATAATACATTTTTTCACATTTGGTTTTAGGCCATGGTTCTGGCAACAATTATTTTTCTGATCTAGACCCTCTTGAAAGATATCTACATCATTGGGGAATTCAGTGATTTTCCCCAGCTTGCAGTTGTTGGCAAACTTTGTCACCCACAGGCCTTTCACATCAGTCTTGACTTCAGAGAAGCATATTCCTAACAGGAATGGTCCCAGCACTGAGCCCTGTGGCACACCACTATTAACTGGCCTCTTGCTGGATCTGGAGTCACCCACTTTAACCACGTGTCCTGTCTATGAGACAATTGGCTATCCATCTGGTGATGGAGGGATTTAGGCTCAGTTTTATGAATTTATTTATAATACCTGAGTGAGGAATTGTGTCTAATGCCTTGTAGGTCAAGGTTGGTGGTATGTACTGTTTTATCCTCATCCATGGTCTTACTGACTTTCTTAAATCCACCAGATTCAGTAGGCATTACCTGCCCTTGACAAAGCCGAACTGGGTTCAGTCCAGTGTTTGGAGGTTTTCTATATCATTATTTAGCAGGTCCATGATTATTCTTTTCAGGCCTTCTATATAGGACTAATCAGACTTATGGATCTTTAATTTCCTGGGTCAGTAGATATAAATTTCCTTTTATACCTCTCATGGTTACCAGTATAATGTTGTCACATGAAAACAGAGACTTACATGCTGGTATAGATGATGTTTGTCTTTTCGACTTTTCCCCGGTAAGGGGTCACCACAGCGGAACTCCGGTCTGCTAATGATTGGCTATAGATTTTTATGAAACGCCGAGGAGCCAGTTCGACACCCAACCTTCACCGAAGGCACGCCCATGCTGCTAAAGATTATAATCAGATGAATTCAGCTCTTCTTTCCTGTCTCACTTGCTAAAAATGTAACCTGTTTTCTTGAATGAAGATAAGCTGTTAGCGGTATGCAAAACACACCCGTAAGTCACTTTCTTGTCTGATTCCGATTTTAATGTATTTTAACAAAAGACAGTGACATTCTAGAAAACACTAGGTACAATAAATCAGCCTGCTAATTATAGTATGACCACTGGCCTGTGTAAGAATTTCACATTCTTATTGTAACTCTAGCTGTACACAACATTTCATGCAGATTGTCTTTCAGGCACAGATTGGATTAATATTGCTCGATAAACAATTTATCTAGAAAGTGTATTATATTAACAGAATATTGGTGTGCTATTATAAAGTTCAAAAAATATTTAGTAAATTAGTTTATTACTTGCTAAATATAAACCAAGTTATATGTACACACGGGGTTTGCTTATGACTCGGTGATATGAATTGTTAAGTACATGTACTTTAAGCAACAGTAAACAATTCCAGTAGGACAACTATAATAAAAATATTTGCATAGTTCTGTCACAGTGGTTATGTTAGAATGTTTTTTTCAGCTATCTATGTCAGAAGTCCGGTTTTAACTATCACAATCTTCAAATATTTTTTCTGAGAAGACTGCAGAGTTCTCTTCTTTGGTAGCTTATGATCACATGGCCCACTAGAAACAGTCTGTAGAAGGAACTTGGATCAGTCTTGAGTTAGTGATTATACTTGAAATGTTGTGACTAGAATACCTTGGATGACCTAATTTCACTTTCTACTAACTTGAAAGTCAGATAAAATGAAACAAGTACATATCTAGTGTCTGTAATGTACAGCATGAAGTATACAGAAAAATTGTTATGCTGCCTGGACCTAGCTTGGCACTTAGTGTGAGTAAATGGATAATTTCTGGTCTTTCCTACGATAATTCTTCATCACTGCAGGAAGACAACAAAACTGGAAAGAACTTGTTCAGTCTTGTGATTTGCAAAGCATACACAGAATTCATTACTTTACAAAACATTCCTCTTGCAGGACCCAGGCTTTGTTTAGCAAGCTTTCTTTCACTAGCTATTTCAGAAAGTGAAAAACACTTGGGTTAAACCCATCTTCCTTATTGAAATGCAAGCTCTTGGACAATCACTACCTACAGTATAGCAAATTTTCAAAGAAACAGTTAGATGTTACAAAATGAAAACATTTTATTTTTAGTCGTGCCACATGTAATCTTTGCAAGCTGACTGTTACTGACCATGTGTGCACTTCTCTAGTTATAGCACAAAAACGAGGAATATTAGAAGCTGTGGCACTGCCAGGAGCTAAAGAAAATCTAATAATTGTTGTACGTAGCCATTCTCAGAACCCAGGGACAGTGCAGTCCTGCAGAAAGGAGAGAGGTTAGCCCACACCAAGGTAATTTTCATTATCACTGAACATAAGAACAAAGGTAAAGCAAAGGGCCCCAGTCATTAATTTGTGATAGCGATCCACCAAGGGACAGGAATATGAAAAACATAACTATAAATATATAATTATCAATAGCCACTTATGAGCTGATGTGGAAAAAATGCTGAGATATATTATTTTACATAGAGTAATGATTTCTGGAATAAATGTTTGGCTTCAAGTACATCCACTGCCGTCTTCAGAGGACTAATTTCTTTGCTGCCTGCCCCCAGGGACATAAGAGAGCCCTTCATTTTCCCCACTTCAAAGGTTTCATAAAGTTTCATTTCTTTCTGTGATAGAATTTTGGAAAGGATAGCAAAATATTTAAGCCACAGTGAAACAAGGCTCCATTTCCATACATTTTTTAAACTTAACCCCAAAGGTGTACCTTGAGATTTAAGTAATTAGGTATGACAGGGTGTTTGTTAATGGGGATTTTCCCATAAGTTATGTTATATAGCATGATATATCATGAGGTATAAGTGAGCACATTAATCAATTAGTCACATGAGATGTGGATAGTTTCCCAGTACCTACACCCAGGGGTATAATATTGCAATTATACAATGAATGCCTTTTAAAATGTGCATCTTTTCTGAGTTTGTAAATGTTACTGCTGTAAAATGTACCATGAGAATGTGTTATGCCAATAGGATAACGTCCGCAACCTTTTTGCATAAGTCACATCGACAGACTGAGCATTAAGATCTATAGACAGTAAGACATCCACTCTCTGGAGTGCCTTGTAGAAGTTTTAGAATTCAGATATTTGTTCAAATAAAGTAAGGTTATTAATGACCTAAGAATATACATTGCACACTGTAAATGCTTTCCAAGTTGTCATAAACACAGAAACAAACCATACTAGCAGGGTAAATACAAGCAGCAGTATCCTGCAACATCACTGCAAAACATGGACTGGACTGCTTAGAGCTTACAGGAGGAGCAATTATTACTTCAGTAAAGTAGGTGACATGCACCCTGACCTCCATCCTCTGCAACTCCCCCAAAGTTACAGTCACTTGTTCTGGTTTACAGACCATGTGTTTGATATTAAGACCATAGTATAATGTTCTTATAGTAAAAAACTAATTTTGCATTCCATTTTAAAACAATTTTTATGCTTACATACTTCACAAAATTTGCTCAAGTTTTGTGGACATCAACAGGTGCTTGGATTCACCACAGGACAACAAATAAAGCAAACTTTTGACATATAGTCCATACGAGCTATAGTCAAGGAAAAATGGTCTTGTCAGCAAGACATACTCCACTGAAATGAATGTGGAATTCTGTGCCACACTTGCCCATAGTGACAAAATGGGGCATGACAATGCTATAAATATGGCAGAAACTACAGCCTTATACAGTCCAATACACATACTTTTTTATTTCTTGACTATAATCAGTATTTATTTAATTTAACATTTGTTTACAAGGAAAGTTCAACAGGAACAGAGCCCATTTTCAGTGGAGGCCTGGAGAGAAACACCCCAGACACATGTCTTTAGAATGTGGGAGAAAACTGGAGCAGCCAGAGGAAACCCACACAAACACAGAGATGACATGCAGACTCCACACAGAAGGTACCCCAACTAAGAATCAAACCAGAGACCTTCCTGCTGTGAGATGACAAAGCTAACCATTGTGCCACCTAGAATGAATTTTGAATATCCATATGTAGCCTAGCTACGAGTTCTAGGAAATACTGTAGGTAGGTTTACCCACTTTTATTGTAAAGGAGTATACTACCATCCAATAGGGAAAATTAATTAAAGGCATCCAGACATCAAGCCATAATGTGAAGGAGGCTAAATAGTTATACTATTTAACATGCAATGGAAGTTTATTCCAAAGGTAGAGAATTCTTTGGTTAATGAGCTTCTCACTCCAAGACATCCTAGCTATGTTGCAAAGTAAGCTAAAATATTTTAATTGAATGGTCCTAGATTACCAGTGTGTTTCTGAGGCAGAGAAAATATTGTAAAACAGGATGTTTTACAGCAAGATAGAGATCTCCATTAGGTGTTTGTATGAGTTAGAAAAAAAGTGAAAAACTTTTTAATCTGTCCAAATAGATAAGGGTACCTAGACCCTTGATTTTCTTGGTTAGGAAATATTGAGGTCTTTCAAGCTGCAATATATGATTAATAAGATGCACACTAATCAGAGAGTTGGACTGACCTAATAAGGGGGGGAATACAGGAGGCTAAGATCTCCTTGGATCTTGAGGATACCTTTGATAATCAACTTTGTAATAAAAACATATTTACTGTAACTGATACTTGACAATCAAAGGATGCTTCCTTGTTTATAAAAGTGACTAAATCCCTAATAACTGAATCAATTCTAAGTGAGGTTTCCTCAATGTAACAATTGGTTGCCAAGATATGTTTCCCAACTGTGACTGCATGACATGTTTTATATTAATTTTAAGGTCATTGTCAGAACACCAGATGCTGACACTGTCTACCCCTTCATGGAGACTATACAAGTTTGAGGGGGATTATAGGTTTATAGATTTATAGGTAAGTACTAGGCTAGCTGCCCTTGTGGACCATTTTAAGGCTAGCCAGTTTCCTTTATTGAGAATGAGACCCTGTACCTCTTGTCTGTGAGGTAAACCACTTAACTATTATGCCAATCTTCGACTGCAGGATTCAGTAACGGCACCCAGTTTGCAGTCATCCACAAGCCCGGTCAGCCACAAACTTTGGACATCTGTTTTCACATCAGAAGAATAGATACTAAGTAGAAGGGGAACCATCAAGTAGCCCTGTGGGTCTCCACTAGTGACTATTCTGCTAAGTGAGAAGATGTCATCAACTCTCACACTGTGTATATGAAAAGAAAGCCAATTAGCAAACTCTCTTCACTCTAGAGAATGCTGATATCTGTGAGGTTACTGTGACGTTTAAAACCATGAATAGCACACCAACATTTCAAGGTTATTATACCTTCCACACATTAATACCCACTATTACACAGACAGGGTCTACAGATGGAGGTGTCTCGATCTACATAAAAAATAAATATACTTCAAGGCTGGTCAAACACAAACTGTCTGGACCAGATTGTCAATGCACCAGCCAGGGGTGCAACCATACTGGATCTGGTCTTCACTAATATGGATGAGTGCTGCACACCCCCTAGTGTAATGTCTTCTCTGGTAAGGTTAGACCATAAAATAGTCTCCTTTGAAGTAAAACTAAAACCTGGAAGTAGCTAACACTAGAATATTCAAGAACTACTCTAAAGCTAACGTCCTACTGTTAAGTGCTAACCTGGCAAAGTGTCAAGCCCCCATAAACCCTGAGAAAACTGCTGCCTAAATGGAACTGTTCACAGAAACGCTATGCAAGCATATTAATAGCTGTATAGTGGCAGCTGTACCCACCGGGAAGAAGTAAGAAACTAATTCAAAAAACAAGCCACCCTGGTGGAATCACAACATCAATAGGCTGTAAAACACAAGGAAGAAAATCATGGCAAAAATTAGGAGGTGCAGCACCCAGCAGGATATAAGCACTCTCTTCAAACAAAACAAACACCTCAGAGGACAAATAAAGTCTACCAAAGCCAAATCTGAGGTAAGCTTCACCTCCTAGGCCAAGAGCAACCACAAAGCATTCTTTAACTATGTCTGCAACCTCAAGTGCAATACACAATTGTGTGCAGAGCTCATTGTTAATGGAGCCACTTATACTGAGCCAGAAGATGTAGGAACCCTACTGGGAGACAAATTCAGCTCCAACTTTACCCCTCTCTTCCCCTCAAACTTCCCTCGGGCAATACCATCAAATATAAATCCTTCTGCTATCACTAGGAAACAGGTGCTTAATGCTCTCTCTAATTCCAAGAATACTGCATCAATGGGTCCAAACAATATCCTAGGATGC
This sequence comes from Protopterus annectens, assembly GCF_019279795.1. NCBI lineage: Eukaryota > Metazoa > Chordata > Ceratodontiformes > Protopteridae > Protopterus > Protopterus annectens. The sequence continues at coordinate 1,776,983,104 of NC_056731.1, forward strand.
CTTCTAAATATCATGAAACATCAATATGTAAATAAAAACAACACAAACCAGATGAACATAAGTAAAATGGCAAATCAAAGAATGAAGGCTGATACAGTGTAATGTTAAGCACTTTTCATTTACTTAAATAGCAAACTTCTTCAGACAAACACATATACACATTAAACTTATTAAATACTAAAAAAGGCACCAAAATGCCAAAGATGAATTCATAATAAATTCAGTTTTATAAACCTTTAGTCATGGTAACCATAATCATATAAAATAAAATATAATAAATACAAACATGCAAAAATACAAAAGTACAAAATGCAATGGCTTAAAATATTAACCCTAGATGTGCAAATCTACCATAATTGCTTGAATACATTACAGTATGAACTGTTATGATGAGCTATCATCTATTCAAAGCCCTTAATTTTAAAATACTACTTACATTACAAACATCATTCTATCCTGGCCAAGCATATGAAAACAAATTGAGTTGCCAAACAAGTTCAGCTTTATCAAGCATCAATTCCCAGGCATCTCCTCTTTCAAGCACTTTTACCTGCTGCAAAACTGAAAACTTAAATTCGTGACCAGTAAACTCATATATATGCTTAGCAAGTGCATTATTAAAACTGCACTTCCTTATTGCATATACATGCTCATATATCCTTTTTTTTAACACACAGGTGGTTCTACCAACATAAAATACCAAACATTTTGGACATAATGCTACATATACAAGTCCTTTAGAATTACAATTATATTTTCCATTGACAGTGTACATTTTCCCTTTTATTTCCATTGAATGACCCTCATGAATGTATCTGCAATGGTTGCACCTGCCATATTTGTTCATACTACCACGCTTGTGGCCGAAGTATATGGCTTTGTTTTTTCCTCTCTAATAAAGCCTTTAAATTTTCCTAGCTACCATTCTGAAGCCTTGATCCAACTTACCCCTAATATGTGCGTCTTCCTGTATAATCGTCCAATTTTTCAACATAATGGTTTTTATTTCTTGAAAATGGATCCTAAATGATGTTATAAACAGTGCCGAGGCATCTGTTGACTTAACCTCAGCATTACAAGCTTGGTGTCCCCCACTATAACCCAATATAGGGGAAAATGGCCATTCAACCTCTTAATTTTTACTTCCTTAAACAATTCAAGCAACATGAAGGTAGGGTATCCTCTTTTTTACAAACATATCTATCAAATTACCACATTCAAATTCAAAATCCTTATCAACACTTATCATTTTGGCTGCTCAGACAAATTGTCCCTTGACCATAGCCTTTTTATTTCCCATTGTATGTGCACTGGTAAAGTGTAGGAATGAATTCGAATAGGTTGGCTACCTACATATTTTAGCTATATACCTTCCATTTTGCTTATCTTTACTTAAATTGACATTGAAATAATTCATTGCATTTTCATTGACCTCATGTGTGAATTGTAAATAGGATGTTGTGCCATTGATATATTCAATAAATCCATTTAATATATCATAATCACCTTGCCATAAAATAAAAATATCATCCAAATATCGTAAGTATAAATGTATATGCTGAGAAAAAGGACTCTTAAAAATATGTTGTTCCTCCCAGACTGCCATAACAATATTGGCAAAGATGGTACCACATGGAAAACCCATGGCCACCCCAATTTGTTGTAAGAAATATTTGTCTTTATATTGAATAAAGTTATTCTTCAATATCATCTCAAACAAATCAATATACACATTGATTTTGGATTGTATGACACCTTGCTTTTGTAAAAATATGTCTACAGCTTCTACAATATCTTGATGTGGTATACATGAAAAAAGATCTTTTATATCAACCGTCAAAAATAAACTGTCATCTGAATATTCCTTCTTGCTAATTAAATCTAAAAAGTGAATCTAAAAAGTGCAAGGATTCATGGCACCTTTGTTTTACAAAAGCAAGGTGTCATACAATCCAAAATCAACTTGTATATTGATTTGTTGTTGATATTGAAGAATAAGTTTATTATATATATATATATATATATATATATATATATATATATATATATATATATAGGAAGCCAACCTATTCAAATTCAAGGAATATGAGGAAGTAAAAATTAAGAGGTTGAATGGCCATTTTCCCCTATATTGGGTTTTAGTGGGGGACACCAAGCTGGTAATACTGAGGTTAAGTCAACGGATGCCTCGGCACTGTTTATGACATAATTTAGTATCCATTTTCAAGAAGTAAAAAACATTATATTGAAAAATTGGATGATTATACAGGAAGACGCACATATTAAGGGCAAGTTGGATCAAGGCATCAGAATGGTAGCTATGAAGGGTACGAGTTTAAAGGCTTTATTATAGTGGAAAAAACAAAGCCATATACTTCGGCCACAGCATGGTAGTATGAATAAATGTAGCAGGTGCAACCATGGCAGATACATTCATGAGGGTCATTCAATGGAAATAAAAGGGAAAATGTACACTGCCAATGGAAAATGTAATTGTAATTCTAAAGGACTTGTATATGTAGCATTATGTCAAAAATGTTGGTAGAACCACCCGTACGTTAAAAGAAAGGATATATGAGCATGTATATGCAATAAGGAAGTGCAATTTTAATAATGCACTTGCTAAGCATATACATGAGTTTACTGGTCATGAATTTAAGTTCTCAGTTTTGCAGCAGGTAAAGGTGCCTGAAAGAGGTGGTCCCTGGGAATTGATGCTTAATAAAGCTGAACTTGTTTGGCAACCTAGTTTGTTTTAATATACTTGGCCAGGATTGAATGATGTTTGTAATGTAAGTAATATTTTAAAATTAAGGGCTTTGAATAGATGATAGATCATCATAACAGTTCATATTGTAATGTATTCAAGCAATTATGGTAGATTTGCACATCTAGGGTTAATATTTTAAGTCATTGCATTTTATATTTTTGTATTTTTGCACTTTTGTATTTATTAGATGTTATTTTATATGATTATGGTTACCATGACTAAGGGTTTATGAAATTTAATTAATTTATTAATTAATTCAATGACATCATTGGCATTTTGGCGCCTTTTTTAGTATTTAATACGTTTAATGTGTATATGTGTTTGCCTGAAGAAGTTTGCTATTTTAGTAAATAAAAAGCGCTTAACATTACACTGCATCAGCCTTCATTCTTTGATTTGCCGTTTTACATGTGTTCGTATCATGAAACATGGCATATCAGACTATCTGAATTTGTTATTTAATTGTAGCTTCCAAACAGGCTTTATGCCTCATAAATGGAGAAAAGCAACAGTCATCGCTCTGCACAAAGGTGGGTCATTTACAGACCCTGGATACTACAGACCCATACGTCTCACTAGTCTCATATGCAAAACCATGGAAAGAATTGTCACAGAAATTATCAGTAATGACATAGGACACTTCCAGACATCGGACCCAACTCAATTTGGTTTCATCAAGGGCAGGTCATGCCTACTCACCCTGGTGGACTTCATTGAGAAGGTCACCAAAGCAATAGATGAGGACAAAATGGTTCAATCTGCCTACCTTTACTTGGCCAATGGATTTGACACAATGCCCCACTTTTGCATTGTTGGCAAACTCAAGAGGTTAGGTACAAACCCTTATGTCACTGTACGAATAGCCAGCTATCTCTCTGACGGGACCCAGGAAGTTAGAGTTGGGGACTTTGCCTCTACAAAGAGGCCTGTCACAAGTGGACTCCCTCAGGGATTGGTCGTGGCACTGCTCCTTTTTGGCATTTAATTCTCTGAAGTCAAGGCCAATGTCAATGACCTATGGCTGACTATATTTGCAGATGATTGCAAATTAGCAGCTCTCATTGAATCCCCCACTGACACAAATGTTCTCCAGGAAGGGCTGACACAGACAAATAACTGGTGTCAGAGCCATAGACTAAAACTAAATGCCAAGAAATATCCTTCAGGCATTATCCATCCTGGTAACTATCGTATTGACAACACATCCCTAAGAGCTGTCAGGGACTGCTGACAGATATAGACAGTAATCTAGCCTTTCATCATCATGTGTCTTCAGCAGTGAAAGAATCATTTTGTATTGTGCAACTTATAAACAGAGGTATGGCATCTAGGTCCAAGAAAGTCATTGTTCCACTCTGTGTGACATTCATCAGACCTATCCTTGAGTACAATGCCCCCTTTGGTATGCACCTAACCAGGCATATCCAGCACCTAGAACATCCACAGAGGTTCCTCACTAAAAGAATACAGGACATAAGTAACATGTCTTATGGAGACTGCCTCAAGGGCTTATCACTGTATTCTGTCTCCCACAGGCTGTTGATGAGAGATCTGACAGACCCCAATTTGACGTACCTCCTACATATCCGCAAAACAGCCCCATAATTATCCATTCTAAAGACTTTAACCTTGGCTGTCATATAAACAGAACATGCTGGAGAGACATGTATATATCCCAGAGACTACCACTTCTGTAGAGCATCTTTTCATCCATGTGAAGCAGGTCAAGTGTGACTTGGACAAGTGGATGGGGAACAGAAAATTCATCCCTGGTTTGGCACCTATGTTACTAATGGACACTGATAGCCTATAAATGATTCACATTCCAGGCCCCTGCTTGCAAATGTTCATCTCCCAGTCACCAAACCACTAAGTCCATTCCAACAGATTGAACCACAAATAAAGCCACAGAAAAAACAACCAACAGTTTCCATAAGAAGACATTTATTCATGCTAGCACCTTGGCCACAAACCCTTCAAGGAGTACAAAACATCAAAACATTACCCTATAAATACACAAATCAATTACATCATTAACATTAATTAGTTTATTATGTATTTCCAATTAAATTCAGTGTTCAACCCCCTAGGGGATAAAGTATCATACTTTAAAATGAAAAGTGTCACTTTATACAACAATTTATCCTTCAAAATTACTAATTCACCCATTTAAACCTTCACTTGTTCCAGAATACACCCTTTAAGAAGTTTAAAACTAGTTGCATGATGCTTTCTAAAATGCATTGCTAGTAGATTTTCAGTTACCATTTTTATGATTCTAATGTGTGCCTGGAATCGTACCTTAAACATGCTTAAGCTTTCACCCACATAAAATTTATTACATGGACATTTTAAAATATAAACAATTCCCACTGTGTTACATGAAAAATATTTATTAGGCTTAAACATCATGTCATTAATAAGGGGAAAGCTATTCACGACACAGGGACAAATATAACAATTACCACATACAAAAGTAACTACATTAAGTGAAACTCCATAATTAATTTGAACTTCAGGCATCTGAAACCTACTATGTATCACCATATCTGCTATGCTATGGCCTTTTTAAAAAGAAATCAAGGGTTTAGACTTCAAGATATTATATAACTTAGGGTCCATGAATAACATAGGCCACAAGTAATTTAGCAATTGAGTAACCTTTTCATTAAGAATATTAAAAATGATCACAAAATACACATCTTTCTTGCCATCATCTAGGCCTCAGTTATTACTCACCCCTGTTACCTCAGAAAAAGGAAATTCCTCAACACTAGCCCCATCCTGTTTATTATTACCATTATACTTATTCAATAAATCAACCCCATTATAATGCTTCTGAATAATCCTATTTAAGGCATATTCCATTTCTTTACTTTCATATCCCCTCTGTATAAACATTTCAGCTGACTGCTTCACCTCCTTCTTAAAATTATAATGTATATTACCAAGTTTATTTAATCGTAAAAATTCACTATATAGCAGTTAATTCTGAGCATACTGACTGTACCTCATTTTCAGTCATCGCTGTTTCACCAGGTCATGCTCTACCAAGATACCCACCCAGTCTGAAGCACACTTACGGGCTGCAGCAATCCATCGATTTTTAGTTCCTCTCCCAATCCCCTGCTTACACTTATCAAGGGTAAGAGACCTTGTCAGAGATTTGGGATGTATGGCTAGGCGGGTTCATGTCATTTGATCGACAGTTCATTTGATCAACAGTTCATTTGGTCGACAGTTCATTTGATCGACAAGCATTTTAGGTGGGGGGCTTCACCCCCCACACCCCCCAATGTGGGGGACTGTGCCCGCCACACCCCCCCCTAACTATATATATCAACTCCAGGGTCGCATAACACTGGGGAAGGGGGCAAATGCTTGTCGATCAAATGAACTGTCGACCAAATGAACTGTCGATCAAATGAACTGTCGATCAAATGACATGAACCCGGCTAGGCTTATAAAGGTTTTTGAGGTCATTAGCCTAGTAAACACCTATTAACCTATGAGCCTATTGAGTAATATAGGGGTTAATATTTAAGATGGGACGTTTATCAACAATTCCTGTGTGGAGATAATATGTAATCTCTTAGCAGTATAGGCCAATTGAACCCCATCAATGACATCAATCACATCCTCAAAAAAAAAACTCAACCTGTCACAAAAGTGTACTGATTAGGATTGATTGTTTGTAAGTTACCAGTTTTGCTGTTATTGAGATTGACTAAGGTGTGTTGCATAATTTTACAAATTTTTCAAGTGAGGCTAATGGGATGATAATTTTCAGGGTAATTTATAGCACACTGGCCTTATGTGGAGGCACCACAACTATTACTCTTTAAAGCCCAGGTGCATACCCTGTAGAGAGGCTAAGAATAAAAAGCTTCATAGGTTCATAGGTTGGTACTAGGCTATCAGCCCTAGGGCCTATACAAGCCTAGCCATAACCAATTCCCTGGCTATTTTTTCCCACACTGTTTACTTCCCTGGACCCCTGTCTAGCAGGGCGACTGACGTGATCCCCGGGGTGAATTTCCTTTCTCCAATCCAATCATCAAGGTTACTTTTGAAGAGGGCCAAAGAGGCACTCTGCTTGACATGCATGGACAGTCTATTCCATAGTCCGGGGAGTCTCTGGGTCAGGAACCTATCCCTCCAGCATGTTTTGTTTATTGTGATGACAAGGTTTAGATCCCTGGAGCATGTGGCTCTGAGGGATTGGGATTTCTTTAAGTGTAGCATGTCCACCAGCTCTGGGTTTGACATGGCCTTGTATGTTAAGCAGAGTTCGCCTCTGAGTAGACGATATGCAACAGAGTATAGCTGGAGTTTTTTAAGGTGGTCAGCATAGGGCATCTGCTTTAGGCCTGTGATTCTTTTAGTGAGGTATTTCTGCGGCATTTCCAGTTGTTGCAGATGTCTTGAGAGGTGCATACCAAATGGGGTGTTGTATTCTATAATGGGTCTAATGAGGGATGAGTACAGTGGGACGATTACCTCCTTTTTTCTGGATGAAAAGCCCTTAGTGATGAGGTGTGCCACATAGAAGGATTTCCTGACTGTTGTGGCGATGTGGCTATCGAAGGTGAGACCACTGTCCACCTGTGTCCCTAAGTCTCTTATTACACTTTCGGTTTTTAGTGTACTGCCACCTATGTGGTAATTCATGGGTACATGTTTTCCCAAAGGGGATAACTATACATTTCTTGGCATTGAGCTTGAGCCCATGGCTGTGGCACCAAGCATCTAAAGAGGAGTTCAACAATAATGCACTTTGTGATAACAACAACATATTGATGGGCCCATGGATCTGTTAGTTTTAGTTTTGATAATGACAATGGGGGGAGCAGCTTCAAATGTTTCTGTGAGTATGGTAGAGGAAATTTGAACTAAGTATGTTAGACAGGGCACTTGCTGTAGCTTTGGTATAAGAGCAGGTACTTCAAGTTACTTTGAGTTTGGTGTAGCACTGGACAATACTTCTAATACTCTGAATGTGGAAGAAAAAGCCTTATGATTATTCTTTGAATAGTTAGCTAACTTTACTCCATATTCAGGCTTATTTTCTAATGATGCATTTAAGATATCTGCAGAACTGGTTACACATCTTATGACTGATGGCAGAACATTTTTTTATACAAGTCATAACATTTCTGTTCCTGTTATAAACTTTGTTAATCTGAGAGTCCTATGATATGGGCTTACTCCTGAATTTCCCACCACCCTTATACATAATAGGTATTGATTTAGCTATACACTGGTTGAGATGGCTGCAAAAAACACATGGTTAAATGTGGTGGCTTTAGAAATCAGCTCAGCAGAGGACAAAGTAATTTTGAAATTCTTAAGGCAATCAGATAAGAGTAGAAGTTTGGCTTTGAATTAGTCCTTAAGTGCAGTTGCATTTGTGGACAATTTGGTACTAATTTTGAATGAAAATGTGATAACCTGGTAGTCAGATTTGATCAAGGAGTAGATAATGTTTGAAGGTGTACAGGGAAAGGCAGTATTCTTAAGGGCAAAGTCAAGTATATTTGCTCCATTTGTGGAAACTTGAACAATTTGAACTAGGGAAATGGTATACATGCTATTATATTTATTTGTTTATTCATTTTCACACATTTGGCAACTGGGTAAGCCAAGTGAACACAAGTGTCCCTTTTCAGGGACAAGCCAGTTTTGGTTAAGTGACTTTCTCAGAGTCAGACAGCAGACAAATGGAGGTGGAAATAATCAAATTGTGTACCCTTGATTAAAGGAAACAGTTCATTAACAGCCTAAATCATCTGCGCTGCCTGCTAGGTAACATATCATACAACTGATATTTAGGAAAAACTGGGAATATTTATTTTAATCACTTTAAGCTTCCCTAGAATAGGATAGATAATTGAAGTCATTTAGATTTAAGGTACTGGGATTCATAGATATAGGATCTAACCTGTCAATGTATCTTCTTTGATCCTATAATTTGAAATACTGTGGAAATTGATTTCCTCAAAAGTTTTCAGGAGCTGAAATTCAGAATTTTGAAGCATTTGGATTGGGGTAGCATTCAAGTTGGTAAAATCAGATATCCCTTTACTTCTTCATATGGTCAGAGGGAATGATATGTGGTGTAGCCTATTGTAGAGGGAGTGTTATCAGCACATTGAATTCAAGGTTCTGTAACAACATATATATGGAAAGACTTTTAAATCAGGCAACTTATTATTCAGACTTTTAACACTGAGCTCCAGGACTGTACAGGGATAAAGCCATGACTATGGCTAAGGTGGCCAACATTTGATTAGTGATTCAGGTAATTAACAGAGTTGGTAGGGGAGGATGGGAGAGACCATCCTGGTGGAGAGGACACATACTGCCACAATCCTTTGGAGGAGAGGCAACATTGCATAGATACCCTGGGGAATGGACCTTTGTCTACAGAATAATTGTACTGTGGATAGATACTCTGGAAAATGGGCTTTTGGCTTACAGAAGAATGACAATCTGGATCTCTGATGTGGTGCTGGGATCATATTCCTTTGCAAGGGGGGTGAGGTTCTACCATTTAAATTTCCTCATAACTGGTTTGCCTGAGAGGCTCATGGCTGACTATATAATTGTCCCTCTAGGTAATACTAGAGACTTCATCCAGCAGAATAAGTGGATTTGAGTCCAGTTGGGGGAGAGTTGATGGTTGGCAGGAATGGGGAGAAAAGAACAGAGGAAAAACTGCTTCCTAGAATTGTTCTTAGCCATCTTAATGCAAGCTGGGTTAGAATTTGCTAGGCTGGAATGTCTTAAAAATGACCTCTTCCTAAAATCAACACCATGAGTGTAGAAAACATCTTAACCAGTATGTGGAAGCCCTGAAGGGAGAAGTGAAGGCCATCCCCTGCCAAAGGTGGATGGCCTGTCATTCTGCAGCTCCCCTTCAATGTACCAGTTAGCAAGCCAGTTACTATTATTATTGTTATTATTATTTTAATTCTCCTCAGAGAAGACAAGATACTGTTCAAGACATGCCTCAAAGTCATGTTGAACTATATCAGTCTGCTTCTCCCTAGAGAAGAGCCTCTAATGCCATTTACCCTGACGTGGGTGACAATAGCAGTGTACTCATACTTGTGGTGAAGACACCTAAGGGATCTTATCACATCCCAAATCCTGGTGCCACAGAAGCAGCTCACTGAGGCCTTTTTTCTGCATGGCTTAGTTGGTGTAGCATTGGTACACTTAATTCAAGTACCAGGTACATAACTCTGCTACAGCCTTGGGAGTTATTATGGATCAGACATGGAGACAGGGTTAAAGTACAAGAGAAGATGTATTAGATCAAGCAGTGTTATATGACTGAGGTCTGGACAGATGAGGTCATGGCAGCTGCGACAATGTTTTCTTAACAACCTCGGCAAAGAAGGATCGATTGATAGAGGCTTGCAGTATAGTACTAAGCTGCTTTTTGACATGTGTAGTATCTGAAAAGTTATTTACACCTCCCACAAGCAGTGTCAGTAAATGAGAAAAGTATTTTCCAATAAGCATGGAGCAGTTGCCATGCTGTCTCAGATTTCCAAAACACAGTAGGTTGGCAACAGAAGGGGTCAGAGCAAAATGTGAACCTATATTGACAGAGACTTATGCATAACTAATTATTAGTGACTTCCTAACAGACGCACTATGATGAAGTTTATGTGGAAGGAGCACTCAAGTGTCCCACAATTAAGTAATCAGATCATGACATTCAGTTTTAACTTGAAGAACATTCGAAAAAAACATGGTAAATGCAGAAAAGCATAGTCACATCTGATAATTTCAAATCAAGATGATGAAATTAAGAATCACAGTGCTATACGCAAAATACAGCTTGGTACAGAGAGGTACAAACTCTGGTGAAGCAAGGGAAATATACAAACAAAATCTGGCCTGCGCGACAAAGCTCCTTATATACTCCAACGTAAAGGGAAGAAGTATTGATCAGCAACAAGTGATCAACACTCAGCCAATTAGTAAGAAAATCTCAGAAGAAAGAGCAGCCAGTTAAGCAGTCAGTAACAGAAGTCTTCCTCCTCTCACTAGGAGCATTAACCATAGCCTCCAAGCCCAAGATCAAAATAGTCAGCCCCAATTCATTTACTTGCTGATTGAAAAAAGCCTGGATGAAACAAAGGCATATAACAATAAAATCCAATTATCACAACAGTATTAAACCAAGACAAAACAAGGGTAGTAGAGAAATAAAATCCTCTTGGTGCAACATTTATCCAAAATGCTTAGTACAATGCAGATCAGCTCCGTTATTTCATATGTCATCTCTGGAAGTTACTAGTGCTATGTGAGAGAAAGAAAAAATGTGGGGATGATACTGAGCTTTTTGAAACTAGAGGTAGGAATTCAGTTAAGCCTACATGATTTTTTTCATGAAAGCATCATGCTGCAATGCATACGTGAGCACAAAAATTTTAGATTCAGTAAACTTCACTTAGTGGTGCGAAAGCACGGGCAAATAGGGAAACTTCCTTGCAATGCAAATTTCTGGTTAAGCAGGTGAATATTATGCAAATGAGGCAGGTGGAGTGATCCAACAAGGCAAAAGGCATCCATGTAGACTCTGTGTATGTGGTCATAGTGTATGCAGGAATTTTCCATGTGCAGGAGTCTAGACGGGCAGAAGGGGATGTAAAAAGCCACAAATGTGGACATAACTCCCCTGAAAATAGTAGATTACATACATGCATGTGCAAAACATACATTGGTGATGTTTGTAAAAGTAAGGGGATATATAAAATTAACAAATTCCAAAAAAGCTTCCACCAATAAGGCAAGTGCAAAGGCCTCAAAACAGTGAAACAAAAGGAAAAATGGCCAGCACAATGGTGAGAGAGTCAAAAGCATTTATTGACAAAACATACCAGTGTTGGCTGAAAGCCTTCTTCAGTGTACTTACAGCCATTTGAATAACTCAACTTTTAAATGTAAAATGCACCAATCCTGTCAGTTTTTTCATTAAGTATTAAACACATGATGTTTCAGCAGAAATAATTCATCCCTGAACCATGCTTTTGAATCAAAACCAGGTAAAAATGGTCATAATAACAGCCAGGACCAAGCCCAATGAACATAAAAATATATGAAAAAATAATTATCTGGTATAGCTGACATTTAACAAAATTGTTAAAGATGTTCATTTAAGCTAGGTGAAAATAAACCACTGAGTTGGATAATCCAAGTACGTTCCTTTTTATTAAGAATACTATGCCTACCCCCTTTCTTATTTCTGTTGCCAATAATCCTATCTATAGCATCATGTTCCCGTTAGGGGTCGCCACAGCGGATCACCTGTTTCCATTTCTTCCTGTCCTCTGCATCTTGCTCTGTCACACCAACCACCTGCATGTCCTCTCTCACCACATCCATAAACCTTATCTTAGGCCTTCCTCTTTTCCTGTTACCTGGTAGCTTCATCCTTAGCATCTTTTTCCCAATATACTCAGCATCTCTCCTCAGCACATGTCCAAACCAACATAATCTTGCCTCTCTGGCTTTGTCTCCAAACCTTCCAACCTGGGCTGACCCTCTAATATACTTATTCCTAATCCTGTCCACCCTCGTCACGCCCAGTGCAAATCTTAACATCTTTAACTCTGCCACATCCAGCTCAAACTCCTGCCTTTTTGTCAATGCCACTGTCTCCAACCCATATAACATAGCTGGTCTCATTACCCTCTTGTAGACCTTCCCTTTCACTCTTACAGGTACTCGTCTGTCACAAATCACTCCTGACACTCTTCTCCACCCACTCCATCCTGCCTGTACTCTCTTCTTCACCTCTCTTCCACACTCACCGTTACTCTGAACTATTGACCCCAAGTATTTAAACTCATCCACCTTCGCCACCTCTACTCCTTGCATCCTCACCATTCTTCTATCCTCCCTCTCATTCACACACATATATTCTGTCTTAGTCCTGCTGACCTTCATTCCTCTTCTCTCTAGAGCATATCTCCATCTCTCCAGGGTCTCCTCCACCTGTTCCCTACTCTCACTACAGATCACAATGTCATCTGCAAACATCATAGTCCATGGGGACTCCTGTCTGATCTCGTCTGTCAATCTATAGCAATGAATTTAAAACATTCTGTTTGATGTTGTATGGAATACTTATATAAAGCTTTAGAGATATTTTTATTTCTAGTACTACTCAAATGTTTGGATATACATAATTTGAAAAGCCGTGAGGTTTCACCAGTATAGAAGGCCGAACATGTACAAGTTGCAAGATCTATAATCCAGTCAGAACAGTTTGCAAAGACATTGATAAGAAAAAGTTTTGGAGTATTTCTACTAGTGAATTCTTTAGTCTTGCTAACATAACTGCAAAAACTATAGTGGCCGCAAGGAAGACAGACAGATAAAACCACACCATCTAGTGTCACTTGTTCTGGTACACAAAATTGTGAGTTTTGTTTGTAATGACTGAAAAGACTACCTAGCATTTTACCTCTTCTAAAAGAAAAGTGGAACTTGTCCCCCCAGCATCTTTGATAGACGTTCATCGGCTAATAGAATATTCCAGTGTTTATGAATCAAATTCATGAACCTATATGTGTTACATGCATAAGTTGTATTGAATCTAATCATATCTTGTTTCCCTCTATTATGCTGTTGATATTGTAATAGATCACTCCTATTATAAGTACGAGCTGAATTACTAGCCTGAATAACTTGACTTTTATTATAACCCCTATTGCAACATCTAGTAATAAGCTCTTACTTTTGATGTTCAAATGCTTCATTGCTTGAACAGATCTGATGTATCCTAAGGAAGTGAGATTTAGGAATGTTTCATATAATGTGTTTAGGGTGACAACTAGATGCAAGTAATTAGCTACTGGAACTATGTTGTTTTCTAAAAACATTACTGGCCAAAGTACCATCAAGTTGATGGCTGATTTGAACATCTAAAAAAGAAATGCAGTTTGCATCATAGTGAACGGTAAATTCTATACCCCACTTATTTTTATTGAGATAGTTAACAAATTCTTGGAGATACACTAAATCAGCTCTCCAAATGAGCCAGCAATCATCACGATATCTTCTACAGATACCGATATCTTCTAAGAATAAGTTGTGGTTGTGGTCGTAGATGATTTGTTGATCCAAATAACCCATAAATAAGTCAGCATGGATGGGTGCAAAAGATGTACCCATCACAGTGCCCTTTAGTTGTAAATAGCACTTGTTGTCAAAATAGAACACATTTTTAGTTAAAACATGGTAAGCTAAACATACCAAAAAGGTATTAAAACCATGGCTATACTTATATAAAGGAATATTTTCCAGCCCATACTGTAAAGCAGTCAAACCTGCCCAATGAGGTATACTAGTGTATAGTGATTTAACATCTAAAGTGCACATAATCCATCCTGGTTCAAGTTGAGAATCTGAAATAATGTTCAAAAACAGGATCGTGTTCTGAATTATAGCTCTAACACCTTTGAGTAATGGCTTAAGATAGACAGTCAGAAAGGCAGAAAGAGGTTCTGTCAAAGAACCAGGCAATTATACTGGGCTATTTGGACAGAAGTTACAGCCACATGGAACTACAGACACCCATTCCACTGACATGTCACCACTTGTAGTTTGTAGCCCTCTTACATGGAAAATTCATTCAGTCTTACTGGAACAGGTTACTGGTACTTCATTCAAGGGACATGATAGACAGACTAGTGTGTGTCCTAGCAGAACATGGGCTTTAGTTTCCACACCCCTCAAAACAACAGTGACCTTGTAACTGCCATAACAATAAATCATCTATGATTTATGAGCATTTCACACAGTTAGTATGCCACACAGCATCAGAACAGTAATGCACAATTTGAACTTACATATCATATGTTAGTTAACTGAGAATAGCAAAGTACACATTTATGCAGGTGATGGTGTGATGAATGATCCCCTTTTGATCAAGCAGCCTCTGTGGCTCGAAGGACTGAGGCACGTAGCCAGTGTGATGGTGTTCAGGGCTCTAATCCAGAGATATCCAGATATTTGGCATGTTAAGGAGTAATATGTATTATTTTACTGAATGTGTGTGTGTGTGTGTGTGTGTGTGTGTGTGTGTGTGTGTGTGTGTGTGTGTGTGTGTGCTATACTGGTATTAACCTATTGCACATATCGCTGACACATTTGCATGTGTGCTGCATATCCATTTAAAAAGTGATAGGTAATATTGATTAGTCAGTATCAGAATTGTAAAGGTTGGGACTTTAAACTGTATATCAGCATACATTTGTTGAAAACAGATCTAAGTACCACTTGCAACATGATGTACTATGACAATATAATAACAGAATGATTGAAAAATGGTACTATGATGTAATTTATAGAGTTTTGTAAGGGCCATACACAAAGCACAACTCAATAAACTAGAACAACTAGCTACTGATGCACTCTTGATAAGATGGATAGCTGCATGGCTTACATATAAAACATGGCAAGGATCATACAGCAACTGGACAAGTGGAATAATTGATTAGAGCCAGGGTATCTCACAAGGCTCTGTCCTAGGTTCAGACTTGTTCAGATTTCTCTTTAGACCTATTCATTTAATTTCAGTTGTTCTACAGTCTGTATGCAGGTGACTTGAAATTGGGTATACTGTTTAAATGTGTTACAGATGGGGCATGTCTACTAAATACTGTAACTTGACTAAATTGGCCATTTGGTTACAGGAGTATAATATGCTGTTAAATGTATCACAAATTAACCATATCAGATTTGGAAGACATAAACAGAAAGCTGAATATTACATACAGCACACAGTGATTGAAACTGTAGATTTGGTTATGGACCTGAGTATATAGGTAGATCCAGCTTTGAGGTTTTGTAATCATATCATAATCCCAGCCTGGAGTACAGCTAGCTGTGGACTGGAGTCAAATTATGGAAGAGTAAGGCTCTGTTGTAAGCAAAGCACTGCCCATTTGCACATTGCTTAGCAACATGCAAACAAGCTGAAAATCGCACTGCGCATGCCCATACACTTAGTTAACAGAGCACAAATCTTTTGCTCCTTGTGCAATTTTGTTTAAAATTTTATATATAGGTATATTATTTAATTTATATACATATATATGTTTATATTTGTGTGTATGTCTGCATTGTTCTAGATACCCAGATCAGGGAGGGTAAAGTTGCACTACAACACTTATAATGTTGGACGAAGGACTAAAAGGAACTAGGTAGAACTGTGTAGAATAACATGTTTTGCACCTGAATGAGTATTGGGATATCTGACGTTCAGAGCTGTGGCAGCCTTCTCTCATGTCATGTGCAAATGATACCACATTTAACAGTAAACCACAACTTCATGTGAAACACACAAAAGTATGAGTCAAAACTGTGTACTTGCTGCAAACATCTGGACAGTGGTGAGACATACCATGTCTCCCTATTACAGCATGTGGAAACCTTGAAAATGTATGGCATTGTATATGAATATGTACATATATTATTGTCAAACCATATGTTTTAATGTATGCCACCAATAACACCCACATTCACTACATTGACAGGGCTAATTTAGCATTGCCACGGGCCTGCCCATCAAAATGCAAACAGGCAATATTCCCAAAATGGGTGCTGTAGTCTCATAGCAAGGATACAAAACAGTTTCCTGACTGTTATGCTACAGCAGGTGACAGTAGAAAGCAATGTTACTCTGCAGGCTTCTCCAACTGTTCAACAGAGGCCTTGTTTATGTTCTCTAGGATTACTTCACCTGCAGTCATTTAAAAACAGGCTTGAGCTGTGGAGCATGTTTTAAGTACTATGATCCATTGTGTGTAAGACTAGATAGGTAGGGGTTCTACCTAATCTCACTCTGACCCATTTACTGTGTATGTGTAACTTCCTCAAAACAAATATGAATCTGACACTGGCTTGCAAACAGGGTTTTGCACTAATTTGGCCTAGCATGTGATGCAGACCTCCAAACTCTTGCCCTCCCCACCAGGCCTGCTGATGTCATCTATCATAAGACAACTTAAAGCTATGTTAATGTCAGACTTTAGCCGTGGTGGGTGTGATAAGTATTGTGACCTGTAGTGTGTAAGACTGGATAAGTAGGAGTTCTAATCTCACTCTTACTTTGTTTGGTTGTGTATGTGTAACTTCCTAAAATCAAATATGAATCCCACAGTGACTTACAAATAGGGTTTTGCAGTGCCTTGGACCTAGCAGGTGATGCAAGCCTCCAAATTCTTGCCTGCCACCAGGCCTGCTGATGTCATCTCCCATAAAACTACCTAAAGCTATGTCAATGTCAGACTTAAGCCGTGATGGGTGTGATAAGTATTGTGATCTGTAGTGTGTAAGAATGGATAAGTAGGGGTTCTAATCTAACTCTTGCTGTGTTTGGTTGTGTATGTATAACTTCCTAAAATCAAATATGAATCCCAAAATGACTTACAAACAGGTTTTGCACTATTTTGGGCCTAGCAGGTGATGCAGTCCTCCAAACTCTTGCCCTCAGCCAAGCCTGCTAATGTCATCTACCGTAAGACTACCTAACGCCCTGATAATATCAAGCTTAAGCCTTTGTAAGTGCAATAAGTATTATGATCTGTAGTGTGCAAGACTAAATTAGTAGGAGTTCTAATCTTATGGCAGCAAATGAATAGGTTCTGGTACTATTCTCATTACAGCCACATTTGTATGTTAGAACATTTTACATCTACCTATAGGATCATAGGCTCATTGGAATTTACTTGGTTAATGGCCCTAGTACCCTTAGATTCATAGCCAAATTGTTACCCTTATGTAAATGATCAGCACCTATTGCCTCTGTACAAGAGGGACCCAGGTGAAACTGCCATGGTGAAATTATGGCCACCTATCCAATCATACTGATTGCATCTAAAGAGGGCCAATTAGGTGCTCTGGTTGACATGATGTGGGAGTCTGTTCCAAAGGTGTGTTAAACTCTGGTAGACAATTCTGTCCCTCCAGCAAGTTATATTAATGCCACATACCAGGTTAAGGTCTATACAGCAAGTAACCCATGTGCCATTTGACTTACAGATATGCAGCATTTCCAATATAGCAGGGCCAGAGATCGCCTCATATGCAAGCCAGAGATTACCTCTGAGTACTCTGCATGTCACACACTAAAGTGACAGTGATATCAGATGATCACCATGGACTGATGCTGAAGACCTCACTTCCTCTTGTGAGGAAACTATGTGGTCTCTCCAATTGCTGCAGGTGCTTTGAAAGGTACAGACCAAAAGGGCCTCTGCAAGCAACTATTGGTTTGCGGAGGGAAGAAGACATGAAGGTCATGTTGTCTACTATTTCTGAAGATAATGTCCTCACTTATTACATGAGCATGATAGAATCCTCTTATTACCATTGCAGAGACATGGTGATCTAAGGTAAGTTAGCTGTCATCTTTTGTGCCCAAGTCTTCCACCCCTGAGTATGTATGTCAGGTGTTGCTATTGATGTGGTACTCAGCAGGAACATCACTGTTACTGAAAAAAATGATAATACACATTGTTCCATTGCCTCTAAGGCCATGACTTTGGCAACAATCATTTGTTCAGGTAAGACCCCTGTGTAGAATGTTTACATACTTTGGAGATACTGTGACTGCTCCCAGTTTGCAGGCATCAGCAAACCTTGTCAGCCACAGACATGTACTTTGTACCTGTACTTTGGAGAAATTAATTCCAAACAGTAAAGGACTCATGACTAAACCTTTTGTTACACCACTAGTTAGATCTTGACTATTGGAGGTAGATTCCCCTATTTTGACTCTATGACCTCTATTACTGAGGCAGTGAATGACCTCTCTAATGATATAAGGGTCAATGCCTAGTGGGTGCATTTGTCAATGATGGCTGAGTGGATGATAGTGTCAAATGCTTTGGCTAAGTACAGGTAGGCTGTATGCACAGACTTCCCTTCATCTAAGTCCTAGGTGACTGTCACAAAAACTTCCACCAGGTTTAGCAGGCATGATCTCCCTTTCAGATATCCAAAGTATATAGTGTCAACTGTCTGGAGTTTACCTATAGCTTTGTTGATAAGGTCCACTATGATTTGCCCCATGGCATTGCAAATGTGGCTAGTCAGGATAATAGGTATATAATTTCCAGGGTCAGTGGACACACCACCTCTGTGCAAGTGGATAACATAGATTCATAGGTTGGTACTAGGCTATCAGCCCTAGGGCCTATACAAGCCTAGCCATAACAATTCCCTGGCTATTTCTTCCCACACTATTTACTTCCCTGGACCCCTGTCTAGCAGGGTGACTGACGTGATCCCTGGAGTTTATTTCCTTTCTCCCATCCAATCGTCAAGGTTCCTTCTGAAGAGGGCCAAAGAAGCACTCTGCTTGACATGTATGGACAATCTATTCCAGAGTCTGGGGAGTCTCTGGGTCAGGAACCTATCTCTCCAGCATGTTTTGTTTATTGTGATGACAAGGTTTAGATCCCTGGAGCATGTGGCTCTGAGGGGTTGGGATTTCTTTAAGTGTAGCATGTCCAACAGCTCTGGGTTTGACATGGCTTTGTATGTTAAGCAAGGATTGCCTTTGAGTAGACGATATGCGACAGAGTATAGCTGGAGTTTTTTAAGGCGATCAGCGTAGGGCATCTGCTTAAAGCCTGTGATTCTTTTAGTGAGCTATTTCTGCAGCATTTCCATGTATTGCAGATGTCTTGAGAGGTACAAACCAAACGGGGAATTATATTCTATAATGAGTCTAATGAGGGATGAGTACAGTGGGACAATGACCTCCTTTTTTCTGGATGAAAAGTCCTTAGTAATGAGGTGTGCCACATAGAAGGATTTCCTGACTGTTGTGGCGATGTGGTTATCGAAAGTGAGACCACTGTCCACCTGTGTCCATAAGTTTCTTATCACACTTTTGGTGTTTGGTGTCCTGCCACCTATATGATAATTCACAGGCACATGTTTTTTTCCCAAAGGGGATAACTATACATTTCTTGGCATTGAGATTGAGCCCATGGCTCTGGCACCAAGCATCTGTTTCTGTAAGGCCCTTTTGTAGAGTACCACATCATTTGGGGATTCAATAATGGCTCCCAGTTTGCAGTCATCTGCGAACTTTGTTAGCCAGAGTCCCTTAGTGTTGGTCTGTAATTCAGAGAAGTAGATGCCAAACAAGAGCGGTCCCAGGGCTGAACCCTGAGGTACTCCACTTGTCACATGTCTGGAGCTGGATTTGGAGTCGGCTACTTTTACAGTGTGGGTTCTATCAGTAAGCCAGTTAGCAACCCATTGGGTGATGTAGGGATTAATGCCCAGCTTAGTAAGTTTATCTTTGATTCCAGAGTGGGGGATGGTGTCAAAGGCCTTGGCAAGGTCTAGATAGGCTGTGTAGACCACCTTACCCTTTTCCATCACTCTGAAGACTGATTCAAAGAAGTCAATCAGGTTCAGGAGACAAGATCGGCCCTTCACGAACCCAAACTGGGTGGGGTCCAGTGTTTGAAGGTTGCCAATGTCTTTGTTTATAAGTTCCATGATAATACGCTCCATAGCCTTGCAGATAAGGCTCATCAGACTGATGGAATGGTAGTTTCTGGGATCCAAGGTGGATCCCCCCTTGTGGAGTGGGATAACTGTAGCTCTGCACCACTCAGTGGGCATGAAACCTGAGGTGAGGCTATGATTAAACATGACACTTAGGTGAGGTGCCAGTTCATATTTTATTCATGTGTTACACAGCCCGGGATGTCATCTGGTCCCATGGATGCTGTATTCTTAGCTTTGGAGCGTGCAGTTTTTACCTGTGTGGCTGTTATTACTGGAATTTGGCAATCTTCCGGTATTGAGATGGGCCAGTTAGGGGGTGGGAGGGGGGGGGTGAAGTGAAGTTGGCACTGAATCGATCTGCCAGGATATTGGCAATATCCTTGGGATCAGTATATTTAATGGTAGAAAAACAAACTGCAAAAAGATCCAAAATCACACAAGGAATGCTGAGAACAAATCACTTTATAGCATAAGCTTTGTATGAACCCTTTCTCAATACTAAATACATACATATACACAAAGCAACTGCTTTTATACAGGCCTAGTAGTCATGTGACTGCAGCCAAAGTCACATGACCTATTTAAATGTGCAGTTTTAAAAAATTATTTAAAGAAACATACTGCAAGAAAACATTTGTTAAAAGAAGCTACACATATGCATATATGATCAAATTTCAAAGCAATATGAATCTAAATCTAGCACATATATATGCTTAATTATAAAAATATAAAAATATACATATATACCTATATGTTTAATACAAACTCTAAAAACATTAAAACATAGGTGTACACATACATGTACACAACAGATGCACTTATTAACATCAATGTATAAACATGCTCATGTGCACAGGTTGATAAAAATATCATTTCAACCTATGTTGTAATCCAACAAGAATAGGTTTAATGCTTACTGTACTGTTAATAATTTTCTTGAAACTAAAGAATATCAATGGATAGTACGTTTGGGAGCTGATAGTCCTCCTGGCCTTAACAGTACAGTAAGCATTAAACCTATTCTTGTTGGATTACAACGTAGGTTGAAATGATATTTTTATCAACCTGTGCACATGAGCATGTTTATACATTGATGTTAATAAGTGCATCTGTTGTGTACATGTATGTGTACACCTATATTTTAATGTTTTTAGAGTTTGTATTAAACATATAGGTATATATGTATATTTTTATATTTTTATAATTAAGCATATATATGTGCTAGATTTAGATTCATATTGCTTTGAAATTTGATCATATATATGCATATGTGTAGCTTCTTTTTTAACAAATGTTTTCTTGCAGTATGTTTCTTTAAATAATTTTTTAAAACTGCACATTTAAATAGGTCATGTGACTTTGGCTGCAGTCACATGATTACTAGGCCTGTATAAAAGCAGTTGCTTTGTGTATATGTATGTATTTAGTATTGAGAAAGGGTTCATACCCGAAAGCTTTGCGTTATAAAGTGATTTGTTCTCAGCATTCCTTGTGTGGTTTTGAATCAGTATATTTAATGCCATTCTGTTTTAGCTCAGAGCAGATCTGAGCATTGCCATTTAGATTCTTGACATAGTTATAGAATGCCTTGTGGTTGTCTTTGGAATCTTTGGCAAGTTTATTTTTGTAACGGTGGCTATTTCCATTCAGCTGGGACAAAGTCAATGGTTACACTATAAGTGCAAAGAGTTTCTAATGGTGTTGTTAGTACTCCATGTTGGAGCCCATGTAGGACTCAGCCTGTGATGCTATCATGTCTCATAGATGCTGTGTTTCTGTCCACAGAGAGGCCATTTATGACCTACTCTTTACAGTTGCAAGGTAGGGGGCAGGTGGTAGGGATGTCATGAGGTACATGTGGTGGGAAGATAGGAGTGATGGTTTCACAGAACCTGTTGGCTAACATGTTAGCTATGTTGATAGGGTATGTATATGAGGTATAATTAACCATGAGTTCAGCATAAATGTGGGCCTTTTATTTTGGGCTACAGATGTAACTATAGAATGCCTTGTGGTTGTACTTTCTGGAGGAGGCTAAGTTGGACCCATACTTTGTTTTGGAGGACTTCACAACAACACTTATTTGCTAGTTTAAGCTGTGGATGGAGTGTTTCCACTTTAGAGAGGCTCCTTCCCTCATACCCTTAGACAGCAATGTCTTCCTATTATTGTAAAGCATGTTACTGACAGTTGTCCACGAGGCAGGCTTGCTTTGCCATGAAGAGCTTGTTATGCTCATGTCAGGTACAGCTGAGTCAGTGCAGTCATACAGGTGTTTGTATAATGCATTGGTGTAGATCTTGGCATAGTTGCCAGTTACATCTGAGGGAGGAGGTACAGTGAAACTATGTATACCAACCCATAGGAGGTTATAATCTGGAGTGGTGAATGCCTGTAGTGTATTTGCTACAGGGGAGGGTGTCAGGTGTGATACCTACTTTGAATAAGACAGATTTGAGGTCAGATCTCACCAGGGAGGACCTCACAGTGGGGGTGCTATAGTGATTGCTCATATTGGTAAGCACCCAATCCAGTATATTAGCTCCCCTTGTGGAGGTGTCAACTAGCTGTTCCAGGCCACTGGAGATAATGAAGTTGAGTAACCTTTGGGCAAGTGAGTTTGAGCACAACTAATTTGCCCAGTGGGTGGGTAGTAAATGTCAACCCAAACCATGGTGTCCAGATGCATCTTAATAGAGTCATGTAGATGCAAATAAGCACAGTGGGTGTCTTAATTCATAGAAGGGCTCCTGTAGCTGGCAATGACTTGAATAGGTGCCCCATAAACAGTCAATAGCACCTGAAGTGTATCCATGGAATCATACTATGTAACCAATGTGGGTGTGTATGTATCCTTTCTTTAATGAATATTTATACAACTCCAACATTAGCCTGCATGCCTTCAGTTTGAGGTCTGCATGTGTGGAAGGAGGTGTAGCCTGGTATGGCTGTGGTGCTCACCACAGCCTTGAACCAGGTGTCTGTGACTGCAAAAAGGTTTGCGTGTTCCAAAATGAGGACAGCTTCCAGTGAGTGCAGTTTCCTGTTGCCACTCCTAGCATTTAACAGCATAACCTTGAGGTTCTTTGTACATGAGGTATTTACCTTGGAAAATGTGTCCTTGAGACACCACGTAAAAAGGGCACTATGGGGTTGCCAGTAGCCTAGGCCAGTATTTGAAATCCCAGGGGTGACAGATGAAGACCATCTGCGGCAAACCATCGAGGTCTGATGAGCATGTCATCCAAGGCTAGCAGGCAGTGGATCTCCTTAGACTGACACAAGACAATAAGTCTATTATTGAAGTCAATCATGTTCTGTTTGTACTGAGGCATCATTCTAGCTGAAGGTAAATGCAGAGGACAGCCAAGAGCATACCTGCCTGAGACACATAGTGCAACAGCTTAGTCATGTCTGTCGTCACACAGTCTGGAGAGGTATGTTCAAGTCTTACACAACAACAGGAACTATGATGTAGTCATAACAGTACCTGTTGTTGACAGATTTGACTGTATGTGTAATATGCCATATCCTGGCACCTCACAGACAGCTGGCTGTGACCCTTATCTTATCTAACCTGGTGAGGGGACATCAGTGTGGCTCATGATGTAATCATCTAATATGCTTGCATTTGTGTTTTGCGGTAAGGGTTTGACCAGTGACACAGAGGTGCATTAGCTATTATGTGTACTGTGTTCTGCAGAGGTACTCTTATGTGTAGTGTGCTTACTTTGCTGTTTGTGAGGTGTCTGGTGATTAGGTATATTTCTGGTATGGACCTCTGCATATGTAGGTATATGTGATGTGGGTTTCGGTGGAGTAGGAGGTGAGGTGGGCATGTTGGCACCCCGCTCATTGTCATATCTACTGTCAGGTGTGTGCAAGCACATGGATACAAGGTTTTTTTTTTTTTTCAAATTAAATTTTTATTTCAATTTCACAAGAAATCTAAAATATCTGCATATTATAAACAGTTAATACATTGAAGAGACAAAATAGCAACGGATTTTACATAGGATCAAATAACACATACTATATTGTAGATTTACAAAATTATGACCTTATCACTGCAATTCAGAACCTAATTCACTTTAAACAGAAAAAGGTAAATATTAATAGTGTTAAAATAAACTTGATGCATGACAGAAGAAGAAAAACAAGAATTCTTAATTCTATACCATATCTATCATAGAAACTATTTACATTATTTACATATATTTACACTGGGTTGTCACTCATTAAGGTATATTATGGTAAGAATTAGAGTTGAGAAAAAAAAAATGCGATTAATGGATATTGGTATACCTAGCGCTCATAACATAACTTCTTAATAATTATGTTGTACACATCTCAGTTTTGTGCTTGAGGAAGGACTAATTATGAGTTGATTTGAGGGTAGTAAAAAGTGAAGTACTATATACTATTTTAACTTAGATTAAGATAGAATTTCTATAAGTTTTCCCCAATATTTCCTGAAGGATACAATGTTTTTAATGTAGATGCATCTCATACACCTTGTGTTTGTGTGGAGTAGGTGTACAGACTTGATGATGCTGTCCACATCTCAGCAACAGTCAGAATGCCATTAGCACTAGATTATTGCTTGTGTATACATCACAACAGGCCATGGTTAGGCAGTGGCCTGACAGATGCTTACATGTAACATGTTATTACATTTATGGTGTCATCCTAAGGGAAAATAGTACCTGACAGTGTAGGATGGCTTGGTAGATTGAGTACACTGCTTTGCCAGCTCATGGCACTTGAATGCACCATAATCCTTTTATTAGGCATGGTTGGGAAAGCATACCTACAAATGTGACAATGTGCAACCTAAGGGTCATAATGCTACACCCTTGGGGTTCACAGCCTCAACCACCCTCTCTGTAAGCACTCTTTGCAGTTAAGATGGGCATTTCCGTGCATGCGCAGAAAACTTGTCCAACTTTGCTGTCATTACTTTAGCCTTGCAAATCTACAATGTCTGTCAAACTACCAGACAGCAAATGTATGTTGTGTGAAATGATGTGGGAACACAGTTTAGTGTTCCAGGAACATCAATGTACAGTATGACATGCCTAGGACATGTGGGAGGGACAGAGACATTGCCCGAAGCTGGCCACCCATCTGCAGTAGGCCTCACATCCATGTCATGCAGGTCATCACCATTACGCTGTTGAAGGCCAGGCTGAATTAATTGCTGTGAAACTGTTACCTAACATGGATTACTGCTGCTGTGAAGCTTGATGGAGCAACCTTAGACATCTGCGTCACCTGAGGCTTAACCTTATATTGTGATGCATCAGCTGTGCTCCTAATCACCATCAGGGAGATACCCTAGTCAAATGCTACAACCCACAGAACCCAAAGCATAATACATGCAAATGTCGATTGGGATGGTTGCTAATTAAGGCATGTTCCTGGAGATGGTTACAACAAGACTACAGGGCCTTGCATCAATTTGTCTTATACTTTCAGGGAAATTATTCCCACTAGCAAAGAGTTAAAATCTGTACTAATCAATGGCCAGCCTATAGGAACCTAAATGTAATTAATTGAACAATTAGGATTATTATTTAAACTGAGGATGTAAGTAAAAACACAGATTCTGATGAAGTCTCCGTGCAGGAGATGAAAGCGCTCAATCTGCTTGTTTTCTCAATGTTTTTCAACAGTTTTTATTCAGTTATTCAATAAATTTTGTGGTAATTGGTTGAACTGCGGTGGACTACTGAAGGACTTTTATACTAAGAATGGAGGAAAGCCTTTATTGGTACTAGATTACGCATTCACTTATTTGCTTCTTTTTCGTGGTTTTGTGCTACTTTGGTTACCTTGCATCATGTGTGACAAGTGTGGGGATCAGCAAACAGGCTGTGTCTAACTTCATACATTGAGCTTGGTGCTAACATTTTGCTTCTGGCGAGAGAGAAAGAATAGGAGCTTTGTATCCCACCACAGTGAGGCTGTGTTGAGACCAGCAGTATTAATAGCGAGGGAGCAACAATTCAGTGACTCCCCTCTTTTCAGCATTTTTCTTAAGGTAAATGTTCTTTCCCAGTATGCGGTGCTTGATTAGTATGTAATTCAGAATAAGTGCCTAAATATACCATCCTTAACTTTATAGGGTGTATGGATTACTTTACCCTCCAATATTTGTCAGTGTTCTGTGCAGGACCAGACATCTTGAGTGACATTTTTCTCAGAAACCAGGATGGCATTAACTCCGATACTGATTTGTACACAGGACAACCAGCATGCACTGTCAAGCATTGTCCCCATAGTTGCTGAACAGATACTTGTGACATTGAGTGATATACTCAATACAACTGTGTAATCAATAATAAAGGATCTGTTGCCATGGACATGAGGTTTCCCACTGTGACCTTTACCACCCTGTTGGATATGGTCATCCTGAGGCACTGTAGAAATTGCAGCATATTTACCTACAACCACTTCATTATCAAACAAACTGATATGGTATGTGAGTAATGTATATACACTTCACTGGAGGCAAAGCTCTCACGTAAAATGCTCCTAATGTCAGTAAGGTAGTCAGCGGTACACACGTCTCAGCCATCACACAAACTCCAAAGCAGCAATGAGATGAGGCACTGACATGTAACTGACATAAATCACAAAAACCACAAAGAGAAAGTCCAGATGACAAATACCCTCAGCAGCTCTATATGCAGTCTGTGAAGACAACACACTTATCAACACATAGAGCAACATGCCATGGAGGAACAACCTATAAGCCCATAAGTGAAGCCAACACACAGTCCAACATTCTAGCCATCACTGACTTCATGCAGATGAGGAGCTGTTACTGAATCCTACACAGATACAAATGTTCTCCAGGAGGGGCTGACACAGACATACAGTTGTTATCAGAGACATGGACTAACAATAAATACCAAAAAATGCACAATACTATCCTTTGAAAAGCCATCCACCCCTAGTAACAATGTATTGCCAACACACCTCGATCAGTTGACGAAGTAGTCAGTGACTTATGGACACAGATATTGATCTACCCTTTTCCTGTCACATGTCTGTAATATTGTGGATATCATTCTATGTGGCACAACCTATAAACAAAGGTATGGATGTAAACCAAGGAAGCCATTGTTCCACTGTAATTGGCATGCAACAGACCTATCCTTGGTGCAATGCCACCTTTGGTATGTAACTAGTCAGGCATATCTGATGACTGTAACATCCACAGAGGTTCCTCAGAAAAGCAATACATGGTGTATGTAACATGTCCTATGCAGAACACGTAAATAAACTATCCATGTAGTCTGTCTCCTACATACTTTGGAGGAGTGGTGTATACCTGCCATACAGGGTGGTGTCAGACCCCAATGTGGACCTGTCATTGCACCAGAATTACCTGCTCTACAGACCTACACCTTGACAGTAGTATATGCAGGACATACCGGAGAGACAGGTATGTAACCCAGAGACTACACCCTGTATGGAACAGGCTCAACAGCCATTTGAAGGACATTTCCACCTTAATGCAAATCATTTGCAGGCTACACAATTGGATGGGGAACAGGACAATCATATGTGCTTGTGGACCAATGTCTACAATGGACACAGGCCGACTGTAGATGGTTCATCCTCACACCCCAGCTTGTAGATGTTTCAGCTCTCAAAATCCTGCTTACACTTATCAATGGTATCATACCTTGACAGTGTATAGGGATGCATAGCTAGGCTTGAAGGAGCCCTTGTGTTCATTAGCATATTAAAAACATATGAACCTATGATCCCCGGAACATATACTGTGTTACTTTTCTGACAACATTTATCTTGTGTGCTGACATTCAATTCTGTGCTCTGACATTGATGAGCTGATTACAGATGTGTACCCATAGGTGTGTCTTACACAATCCTGAAAGTGACACATAAACATTTCCATGTGACACCTGTCATTGTGTGACTACACAGCCATTACAATAGCATCCATCAAAATGTACACACACTATTATGATATAGTAATTATAAATGACAATGTGCAAATTCAGAAAGTGAACAGTACAAGTAGAATGTCAAAAACAATACTGGCTGAAACAATTTCATATTAATGTAGATAGTCACCCTGTACATCAGACACATAGCTTTATTTCCCTACATCCATGAGAGAGATGAGAGGGATGTGGCACCGGTAACATTTGCACAGGGTGTTGTGTGGGTGTGCTGGAGGCCTAGAATGACCCAATAGATTGGCAAGCTTGTGTGTGAGTCCTGAAGGGATGCAGGCAGAATGGACCATGGTAATATGGCTTGTATGTCTGTAGGTGACCTGAATGGGACATTGGCATGTGAGTGTCTGTATGTACACAGCCAAGCTCAGTGCTAGCCCTACATGACTGTATGTTGGACAACTGTGAGCTGTGCATGCTAAAGCTGACAGTTCATTGACTCTGCCGCTGGCTCTGCCAGGAGTTGCACTGGCACCTCCACGCCCAGGGTCAGATGCTGGGCTATTACCTGAGGGTGAGTGGTTTCTGCTGGGAACGTGTCCTCTATAAGACCATCCAGGACCATGAGGGGATGGCCTGCAACTTCTTGGTGTGGACAGCACACTCCCCTCTGGAGTGCTGGAGGTACTGCCACTACAGGAGCATGATTGTGAATGGCCTTGTTGACTCTCCGTCGATGTAGTTGCTGCCCTACATTCATGAGGCCAATGCTCATCTCTAACCAGATGTTCCATTGCAGACAACGTGTGTTCCAAGACAGATAATGTGCAATCTCTCTTAGATCAACATTCTTTCCACTGTCAGTGAAATGATCCAGGGTATCAGCAATCCATGGAGATAGTCACGGATGTCAGACTGCGCTGCATCCATAACCCTGAGCATTCATCTGGAGTTCCTTTCAGAATGTGCCTGTGCCTCCATGACAGCCCTGAACATATGCTTTATTTCATGCGATGAGACACCTGCAATAGCTGGTGGGATAGTAGGCCTCCTATGAGCATCCCTATCAATCCACCTGTGTGGAACCTTGTCAACTGTTTGGCTATGGCCAGCATTGACAGTCACTGAAGCCACAGTAGCCACACTTCCCTGTTCAATGTCCCCACCCTCCGACTGTCCAATATCTATGGCCACAGGGGACTGGGTATGCATAGTCATATTGACTGTGTATGGTGATAATGAGGTTGTGCCTCACTTTGCCCACCATCATCATCAGAGTCTGAGGAGTCACTGACATCAGGTTGTGAAGGGGACAAAGACGAATCTCCCTGCTCACCTGTGAAAAGAGAAAAACATCACATTAATACCTGCACTACTATGCTCTGCAGTACTATGTTGCAATATATCTTAAGCTGTATACTACTGCTGTCACTAGTACTCACTTGTATAACTCACAACCTCATGCAGTAGGACATGAGGGCATTATTTTCTCACCCACATCTGTGATCATTTGGAAATAAATGTTCTTTGAACAAGAATCTAATGAGCAAAACATAAATGATGTACACTGTTGACATTTTGAAAAACTCTGCACAGTTGATAGTTATGGCAATCTGTAATGTCCTGAAAGAACTGTCAAATCAATCACTGTTGTCTTACCTACAATGCGTATGTACGAGTCTAAACTGTGTACAGTCAAAAAGTGTCTGTACAGTTGTCAAAAATGCAGACAGTACATCAATCCAGCTAGCAGGCTTGTGATGACACTTGAGGGAATACATTGAACTAAATCTACATCTCTGACAAAACAGTTTTGTACTTATCAGCAGCAGGAGCACATCCTCTTTCTATGATGGTCCTGGAAAAATGTGAGGGAGAGGTAATGTACACAGCAATGCATATAACAGGGGTAATACTTCAAAATATCTCACATTTACATTAGCTGCTATGTTAACAGGTATGTGGGTCACAAACTATGCATGAGCTTAAAATTGCAGCTAACCTTCCCCCCAAAACACCTGATAGCCACGTAACACTATGTGCACCCTGACACACTGACTGCTTCAGTATTCCAATGATGATCCAACTAAGCATAACTGGATCCTCCACTTGAGTGGAAATGATTGCACCTACATCCATGACATATGGGGTGATGGATGCCTGCGAGCTGCCCTGTGTTGGAAGGTTTGCCAGGAATTCTTCAGTGGCTGACAGAGGTTGTTCTGCTGCAGGCCCCCACCAGTGACCTGATGATCCCTGGCTACATTTGGTGCATGTCTACATGCCAAGCTGATCATATCTGTTGCACAGTGTTGCACCTGCTCATATGTGAGATTCTGGTGACCCACAGTATTAATGTTGTGAACCGGCTTGTCCCACAAGGCTGTACGCTGTTGCCTATTTTCCCTCCCTCTGGACAGCAAGACTTGGTGGTGTTGTATCAAGACATCAATACTGAGGTCATTTTCTGCCTTAATGAAAGGGAAATGTCATCTGGCACGCATATCTCCTGAAATAAAAATGAATGAGAACACATCAGTATCACATACACTGGAGTAAAGTATGTGGAGATACAGCAATAAAGGAAGCCTATGGGTATTCCCCGCTTGATTACACATCTCTTAATCAACAGTGTGCCAAACATACAAAGGTTGTGGAAGAAAGTAGGATAGTAGCAATAGGGACCCACTACTGTTTATGACACGACAGATTCTCACGTATGATCACACAACAAACACAGGAGTCCATTGTAATGTGCCCCATGGCAGGGAACCCCCACCCATAACATATGTGTAAAGAACAGTACCAACCAAATAGCAGGGTACTACTACAACTGCTAACAAATGAAGTATCCAGCAAACCTGTGTACCTAGTTAATACAGAGCATTAAACCCTTCTTTTACTCTACATCTTCTGTACGTGTAACACATCTGGAGATCACTGGGATGTCACCATTACATTTGTAAGAAAGGCTTACTGATGTAATCCCCATTACCCCTGTGTATATTCAGATGTATGCATCATGTTGAAAACAAAATGGTTACATACCTGATGGAGTACAAAACTCATCTGCTATATGTGTACTGTGTTACCAAGTTAAGCATACAAACTAACTCTCATACACAATGGCACCCTAGCTAGGTGTCTGCCTTTTTTAAGATGGTTCTCATTAGCAGGTGATTGCCTCTGAACCAAACTGTGGTTCAGTAAAGCCTGTTAACATAGCAGCTAATGTAAATGTGAGATATTTTGAAGTATTACCCCTGTTATACTGTCACATGCATTGCTGTGTACATTACCTCTCCCTCACATTTTTCCAAGACCATCATAGGAAGAGGATGTGCTCCTGCTGCTGGTAAGTACAAAACTGTTTTGTCAGCATATACAGCTGATCTGCAATATAATCAGCCAATCCCATGCAACTACTCAAAAATGTAACAGTAAGGCCTCAATGTAGATTCCATCCCCTTTCTCATAATAATTGCTGGGGTAGGGAATATGTCAACACCAGGTAATGTTTGTAGCAGCTACAGATGTGTGTGCTACAGGCTGAAGCTCATGATGCTGCTGCAGGCAACAGACATGGTTAGAGAGGCTGCAGAATGTGCAGGGCAACAACACTTAAGAGTAACTGTGTGACCTGTGGCAGCTTTGGTGTACAGCCAGAGCCTGATTGAGGGGACCCATCCCACTGGAAATTACGGTATGTGTTTAAGGTAAGCTTGTTAGCCAAAGATATCAGTAATAGAGTGAAGGGAAACGTGCCTGTTGTATTCTAGAACAAGGTAAGGGGTACATTAACTAGTATGTCAACCAGCTGGATAACTGCCGTGTCATGTATAATATCATGGTAGTCATCTGCAACATGTGTGTTGGCAACCATTGCTTCTATGACAAGCTCAATATATGTATGTTACTTGTGTTGCTGTGGTTGTTTGTAATATCACTAGCAAATCATTGTGGGCTGAAGCCTGCTATGACTGGGCCTCATTTAAATTATGTACTTCAAAATCTGCTGGGAGTTCGTACTGATGCATAACTTGACATTCTATGTGCATTCTAGTGTTGTAATAGGAATAATTTATATGTGGGCCTATCGGTAGGCCTTTCACTGCCATTATTTAGAAGGAGACATTCCATATGTACTACTTTGAGTGGATAAGTAGGTGATGAGACAGTTCTACATATAGATTTTATGTTGGTGATGTACACAAGCATGTATTTTAAATGCTAGACACATCTGTATTTGAACCCAGGACCATGTAGACCAAAAATTAAAGTTTTTACAACATTTAACAGATTGAGCTACTGAGTCATTGTTATAGCAGGTGTATTTTTACATACTGTACATATAATTTCAGACTTGTCTGCCGTTACATACCTCACTAGCAGCTATTTTATGTGTATAGCTTTATAGTAATGTATTTATCTGCCATAGACACAGTTCCACACTTATTTTCCATTACTCATGTAACAGGTGTATTTTTACATGTTAGTACAATTACCTGCTGTTAGATACCTCACTTACATCTATTTTTATGTGTAGGGCTTTATAGTGATGTATTTCTCTACCAGAGTCCCAGTAACACTAATATTTTTCTATTAATCTCATAGCAGATTTGCACAATACGCCTTGATGCGCAGCGTTGCTTTAACACGCTTAATGACAGGAACTTGACAATTACTATGTTTGGCTTAAAACACCTGTGTTAATTAACAGCTGTGTGGCTTGGTGGGTTGATGCACTGCCCTGCAGGTGTGATGGTCCTGGATTTGAAATAGGCCACAGGTGTACTGTGTTTGAACGTGATTACTATTTTTTTCACAAACACATATCAATATAGTGCCATTTAGCTTAGCTTAGTGATGCTGCACATCACGCAGCATCATGCAAACAATCTTTAAAAAAATGAAAAATGGGGAGATAGGACAGTGGTGAAATGGGGTGCAAGCAGGAGGAAAAACATAGTGAAAGGCAGGTAGGTATGTGCAGGAAGGGGGAAGGAAAGAACCATAGCTATCCATTTCTTGTACAGCAACAACTGTGCACTTTAACAGATTGTTCAGCTGAATTTGGACTGTCACCCCCAGAGAGAGGGGTGAGGACAACATAACTGCATTGTCAAGCCAGTTGGAGTAAAGTAAGCGTGTCCAGTGGACACATGTGCAAAATGGAGAGCTATGTATGAGAAGATAAGCATGGTAGACTTAAAACAACTGAATATCCAGTTTCTATTTTTAGCAGTCTAGCAGATGTGTACTGCTTAAATACACCTTGCTACTGCTAGCTAAGCAGAATCTCGCAAAGAAGCACATGTAAAAAATGTTAATATTGAATGCATCTGGTTTCTGGTTTTAGATGTCTAGCAGATATCTCCTGCCTAAATATGCTGTGCTACACCTAGCTAAGGGGTGCACAGCATCATGTAAACAAGCACATAAAAATATTTTTTTTTTAAAAAAGTAAAAATTTAAATTATTAACATTTAATGCATCCAGTTTCTATTTTTAGATATCTAGCAAATGTCTGATATATATTTCTGCAAAACTAAGCATAGCTAAGTAATGTGCCACACTGTCCAAGCAAGCACATAAATGTAAAAAAAAAAATAATAATAATAAAAGTGCAATGCAATGAAATTAAATTTCTGGTACATCTAGCAATCGAGGTTAACAGGCTGAAAGGTATTGTGCAGTACTTACCAAATGTCCAGAATTTTTCTGGATAGTCCAGAATTAAGGGACAACTTGTAAATTCAGTCTTTCATGGATTCAATCTGTGTTGCTGTGATCTCCCTATGC
Organism: Protopterus annectens; assembly: GCF_019279795.1. Lineage (NCBI taxonomy): Eukaryota > Metazoa > Chordata > Ceratodontiformes > Protopteridae > Protopterus > Protopterus annectens. The sequence continues at coordinate 1,777,017,169 of NC_056731.1, forward strand.
AACACACCATAATTAATATGTATGACATGCTGCAGAGTAGGAACCGTGGCCATCAACATGGATATATTCCATGTAGGTTCCACAAGGAGCCTACAGGATTTTATTGAATCCTTGGGAGAATCTATGCAATAATACTGAATAGTTAATTCCTGAATCACAAAAACCCAATCCCAAAAGATCAAGTGTGTTTAGTGTTATAGTACAAAATGTTAATTAATAAGAACCTAAACACAAGAGACTATGAAAAGGCATGTATTATTATAGCACAAATCTTGAAAGAGAGTGGTAATATTACTTTCTATCTCTTTAGTAAAAGTTAAAGTTTAATTGATCTTATATCGTGAAGTTTAAGATTCTTTAAGACTGAAGCAGCCATTCTACAAATACTAAGTTAGCAGGCATTGCATGATGGTACAATTCACCTCTGATTCTAGATAAATAGCATGTATTTAAAACTTGCAAACATCAGCAAATTAGAAGATGTTCTGTGGAAAAGGCTGGCTTCCTGCATCTCCTTTTGGACTCATATACCTCTCAACCCTATTTCCAGATTATTCCATCTCCAAATCTGCAGAGCCTTGGAAAATAAAAGCTATGCCTTAGATTGGTGTGACACTGACTGTGGGACATGGGACATACTGCTTTAGGACATATGTAGTCAGCATTTGTACTCCCATTTGTGGGATCTCTTTTGCACATAAAATCACACTTCAGTTTCCTCTGAAAACATGTTCTTAGTGATCATAGTTTGCAAATTATTACTGCTGCAGCTGGCTTGCCATGGCAGTGTGTATTGAGATTATTTGGACTGTGACCTCATAACTGCATAACAAGCCAACTCCAATAAAACTCAAACAGATATATATGTGGTTAAATGGATATTATCTGGCTATATATATCTATATATATATATATATATATATATATATATATATATATATATATATATATATGTGGTTAAAGTGATATAACCCGGCTATATATATGTGGTTAAATAGATATTACTTGGCTCTTTATTGACTGTGAAATAGATACAGTTTCACCTGGCTGATTTCAACTTACTGATGTTCATCTCAGTGATCAGTATTCTATTTACAGAATGGGTACTAGTGTATTCTGTGTGAGTCAGAGTGAGTGTGTGTGTGTGTGTGTGTGTGTGTGTGTGTGTGTGTGTGTGTGTGTGTGTGTGTAGTGATGTCTCCTCTTTTCATTGTGGCTGTGTGACTCTGGAGCTGGTATAAGGAAATGTGAATGCCAAGCTCTCCTCCACATTGAGGGTGCATGGGGACTTTAGCTGAAAAGTGGTTGTTTTCATCTGGTTTAAATTTTGGTTCATGCTTGGATGAACTTAGAGAAAGAATTAAAGAAAATGTAAAAGTCACTTCTAAGTTATAATACTATGGAAAAATTGGGACTTATAAAATGTACACTTTTTAGAAAACAGACCCAAGTTTAAAGCCATATTTGATCACCTAACAAAAAGGATGCACAAAATTTTAAAGATATTGGGAAATTAAGTAACTTCCAGGTAAAACAACTTAATGCTAAACTAGAATCATCTTGATCCATCAAAGGAACTTTCAGTCACTTTCAAAATTGTGAAAATACCTCACTGAAAGCACTGACTATATATATATATATATATATATATATATATATATATATATATATATGTTCATTTGTCACACAAATATGGGTTTTTATATATACCTGCTCCTTGGTCATACAAATGTGGGTTTAAGGACAAAAGACTCTGCTTCTGAAAATGAGTTTTACTGAGTTTACTTTGTAACACCAACACTCATTGTTAGAGTGTTCAAACAACTGTGAAACCTACTTGTTAGCAAAACAGAATGTGCCATTCAAAATAACATTCAAAAGAGAAATAACTGTAAAATTTGAATATTTCAGATATTAGAAATTAAAACAAAATTCCTATTTTCTCTAATTGTTACACCATCCAAACTAAAGAATCCTGAGGAAGTATAACTACATCTGCACACAGACTGAGATCTTCCAAAAATACTTTAGAGTAATACTGAGCATTCACGTATTAATGATCCCTCTTATAAATGGCTGTTGAATACAGTACTGTCACCAGTACTATTAGGAACATAGTATCCAATAACCAGAATTTTTTATAAGGCTATTCTGTCTTGTTCCAATTGGTTGGTGAACAATCAAGACTCATCAGTAAAAGAGCTCTTAATATGAAAACACTGGAAAGCAATACTGACCAGTGAGCATTTATAAATGTGTCTTTTGTAACCAGTGAAGATTTGCAGAAAACAGTCTTTATGTCACTGTATTTGGCTGTAATAGATGTACTGGAACTAATAATCAGCAGATTTGCTTGTGAATCAAGATTGTGTACCTAGCTAAATGTAGCTCATGTGAAGTATTCTATGTTGGTAAAAAGCATGGGGAGATTCAATCAGAGCAAGGAAGACCATTCGTATGCTGAAGTCAGAGAAAAAAAACCAACAACAGGTAATGCTTTATACTGACATAGCACTGTTTGTAGAGAATTTAGAAAGTTTATGTTGTTTTTCACTAGATCACATTGATTTAGATTTGAGAGGCGGAGATGTCAATACACTATTTGAAACAAAGGAACTTAATTGACAAGAAAGGTTAAATGTTAGGGTTTTCCTAGAATGTAATGATTCAAATTCTAACACGTTTGTTGAAACTCAAAGCTCAAAAATGAAACCAAGTGTGCTCCTTTTATGGAAACATTTTATTTGTGTTGATTTCATATGTATTATGTCTCAAAATATTTTTATTTGATGAATGATACGTCTTAGTGTTTTGAAAAAAATGAATAAACAGTAAAAGCACTAAATTAAATTATTATAGATTAGAAATCACACCAACAAATTATTTTTATGAAGAAAAGTGTTCAATCTTATGCTGTTTAAATTCAACAACAAAATCAACAGAGTGGGAATGGGCAGAGACACATGGTGAAACAGTGAAAAATAAATTAAGCTAGTGGCAGGTCAAACAATACATAGGTTTGACCTCTGTACACAAAACTGGCTTATAGTACATACTAACATTGTTGCATTAGGTCAGACACTAGCACAGAATACCATAGCCTTTATAAGCCAATTGTGTATGCAAGCAGAACTTTGACAGGCATACAGAAAAAACAATCTCATAAACAAAAAAGATACATTAGCAATACTACTGAGATATAAACACTTCAATCTATAGTTATATAGTCATATGTATAGCTCCAATCTGTCCCTGATTTTGCCACTTAGTTTTAGTATGTTCTAAAACAAAAAAATCTTGCTTTTTTCCCCACTTTCTGAAATTTAAGAAAGTTCAGTTACAGATTTGCTGTTCTGAACTGTTTGTAAGTTTCTTGGAGGCCAGTACTTGCTTGGGCTAAAGGGAAGTCTCTGTGTTCACCAGAGGCAGTGGTTAACACTGAGCAGCCTGCCTGTCCCTGTAGGAGTGGTTACTGCCTAGAAGCTGTAGTTTTATTGGCCATTTTGGGTCAATTCCAAACTCCTTCACCTCTCTCTCTTAAAACCCTGCTGCCTTGTGGTTTTGGCATCTTTCCAGGCTTGTTAGTTCTTGCTAAAGCACCTTCCAAGGGGAGAAAACGCTGAGAGAAGAAAGGAGCCACTTTTGAGATTTTAAGTATTTTCTTTTGATTTTTTGTTTAGAATTACTGCTTTGCCGCCTGCTTTTTGGCGTTTTCTGGCTTGCTAAAGTTTATATCTGTATTAGAAACAGTATTTAGAACACATCTAGAGCCTGTTTACTGCATTTCCTGTGTTGCACTTAATTTAAAATCATTTTTTTTTCTCTTAAAATTGCATTTTACCTGACTTTGGCCTAGCACTCAAGTGTGGGGTCATTTATTGCACTGTTGTGAATATTTTGCTACTTGTGTATCTCTGCTACCTTTAAACTAAAACAAAAAAAGAAAAAACAAAAAAATCTTGCTTTTTTCCCACTTTCTGAAATTTAAGAAAGTTCAGTTACAGATTTGCTGTTCTGAACTGTATGTAAGTTTCTTGGAGGCCAGTGCTTGCTTGGGCTAAAGGGAGGTCTTTGTGTTCACCAGTGGCAGTGGTTATCACTGAGCAGCCTGCCTGTCCCTGTAGGAGTGGTTACTGCCTAGAAGCTGTAGTTTTATTGGCCATTTTGGGTCAATTCCAAACTCCTTGATCTCTCTCTCTCTTAAAACCCTGCAACTCTCTTTTTGCGCAGTGTTGCACATAGAGCAGCGTTGGGCAGTGCCGCTTAAACAGGTTTAAACTATTCCCGGCTCCACAAAGTCTGCTCTTCACTTTTTCCCTTAGAACTGCTCTAAATCTCTAATTAAGCACTGTATTTTCATTCTAAAGCACTGCACTTGCTCGTATAAGTAATCTCATAGGTAAACACAAACTAAAGCACTACATCCTCTTATTCTCCTTCTAAGCACTTGCTCCCTATTGGTTCTTTCTGATCAGTCAATAAGTAGTCCCCTATATTATTCAGTCATTTCCAAAGGTCAGTTTCGGGTTTACTCTCCAGTCCAGCTGGTGAATCTGGGAATCTTGAGTTAATGTTACAACTGCCTTATGTATACAGACCACCCTCTCCTCCTCCCAACAAGCTCAAATATATGTGAGAGATGCAACTATATAGCCAAACTGGAGGCTAAGCTCTCTCAACCCAGTACTGGCACAGCCTGTCAGGAGGAGAAGGTAACCACACACACCACAAATCCAGTCTCACATAGACCTATCGCATCAGCAAACCAAACACATAAACACACAAAAACATACCTGGAGGCTCTAAATAAAAATCTGCGTAAGCAGCAGAGACCTCCAAAGTAGACATCCAAGCAACACCTACCATGAAACAATAGCCATGTAGCACATAGCTCACAAAGTCAGTGTGCCACACAGTCACAGCCCTTAAGGCTAAACAACACACCTAATACACTTGTAATAGGTGACTCTATTGTCAGACACACTGACGTCCCACTCACCAGGCTGAACAAGGAGAAGGTCACTGTAAGCTGCCTGTCAGGTGCCAGGATCTGCCACATAACACAAGCACTCAGGTCACTCCAAAGCAAGTACAAATATGACTCCGTCATTGTCCATGCTGGTGTGAATGACCTGAGACGTACCTCCCTGGACTACATGAAAAAAGACGTACAGGAGCTCTTTGATTATGTAGCCCAGGCCGGTATGACCCTGACCTTGAGTAGCATCTTCCCCTCACCAAGAATGATGCCACAGTATAAAGACAAAATGATCAATTTTAACAATTGGCTAAAGTATTGGTGTCATTCAAAGGGGATCCAGTGTCTGTCAGCCTGGGATGACATGCTCGACAGGCCACATTGTTTCACTAGGGATGGCTTGCACCTGTCACCCCTGGGTTTTTGAATACTGGCAAAGGCTCTTGCCTCCCCCATAGTGCCTTTTTTAGGCAAGGCTCAAAAGACAAACCCACCCCCATAGACAACACAAAGAAAAAAAAAACTAAGGGTAGTACTGCTCAACGCCAGAAGTCTAAACCTCAAGATGCATGCACTCGAGACTCTCCTCAGTATGGAGAATATTGATATCTGTGCAGTAACAGAAACCTGGTTCAAGGCTCCCGAGAGCACCCCAGCACTAACAGGTTATACTTCATACAATGCTTTCCGGCCCCAAAACTTGAACCGAACCACAAAAGGAGGGGGAGTATCCATATTTATCAAAGATACCCGCACCTCCAGGTTAGTGGCACTGCACGAAGCATCTGAGACCATCCATGTGCAACTAACAGTGAGCAAAACTGCCTTTCAGTTTGTAGCCTGCTACAGACCACCCTCCCAAACACAGGAACCTCACTCGGCTTTCCTAAGGACACTGGAGAATATGAAGGTCTCTCCAAACATTATTATTTTGGGTGACTTCATCTACCCAAACAATGATTGGGAAAGCTACTCAAGCACAAACACCCTCACCCAATGGTTCCTAGAATTTATAAACTCAAATACTATGGAACAACTGGTCACCACTCCCACAAGAGAGAAAAACATATTGGATCTGGTCATCACCAACATGGGGTTTCTATATTCCACACCAGAGGTATACCCCTCATTGGTAAGATCAGACCATAAACAAATCTCACTGGACATCCATATTCCATCCCCACCCCTAGCCAAGGAAACCACGGTAAAGAACTTCTCAAAAGCAAACTTCACACTTCTCAAAACTGAGGTGGAATCCTTCAAAGCCCCTGGGCCAGTGGAAAATACAGCCCAAAATGCAGAATCCTTTACAAAAGCATTCTATGGACACCTACAGGAATGCATGGAGCATGCTATCCCAAATAAAATCAAGACTCACTCCTCCAAAGGCAGGAGACCTGTCTGGTGGACCTCAGCCATAAATAAGCTATACAACAGAAGTAGAAAGCTACTGCATGACAGAGCAAAATCCCAAAAAGGGAAGGCGTCACTGATCAGTACTAGGAAGAAACTACGATCCCTCATAAAATCATCTAAGGCCAGCTTCGAAAGAAATATTGCATAAGACACTATAAAGATAATCACAAGGCCTTCTTTAGTTATGTCAGAAACCTGGGAGGCAACTCCCAGATATGCTCTGAGTTAGTGCAAAATGACAAAAAATACACTGAACCCACAGACATTGCCAACATCCTGGCAGAAAGGTTCAGTGCAAACTTCTCCCCCCCTCCCCCCCTAAAAGAGCAAATATCTATCCCAACAGAGTGTAGCCTTCCTGAGATCACAGATGCACAGGTGAGAGCTGCCCTCTCCAAAGCAAAAAACACAGCATTAATGGGACCAGATGGTGTCCCGGGCTGCATCTTACATGAGCTCCAAGAAGAACTAAACCCTCATATAAAGTCACTGTTCAATCTCAGCCTTACTACAGGATATGTACCCAAGGAATGGCATACAGTAACAGTGGTCCCACTCCACAAAGGTGGTGCCACAACAGACCCCAGAAACTATCGCCCTATAAGCCTGACTAGCCTGGTCTGCAAAGCTATGGAGCGTATCATCATGGAAATCATATACAAAGACATTGGGAACCTCCAGACACTGGATCCTACCCAATTCGGCTTCGATAAGGGCAGATCTTGCCTCTTGAACCTGGTCGACTTCTTTGAAACAGTTACCAAAGCCATAGATGAAGGGAAGGTAGTCCACACAGCCTACCTGGACCTCGCAAAAGCCTTCGACACAGTACTCCACTCGGGCATCATAAATAAGCTCACCAGCTTAAATATCAACTTATGTCACAAGATGGGTTGCAAACTGGCACAGGGATAGAACCCACATGGTCAGAATAGCAGGTGCCATGTCAGACTCTAAACCAGTTACAAGTGGTGTCCCACAAGGCTTAGTCCTGGGACCTCTTTTGGTCAGTATATATTTCTCCAAGGTACAGGCTAACACGGGTGGACTATGGCTGACCAAGTTCGCAGATATCTGCAAACTGGGTGCCATAATCGACTCTGCGGCTGACATAAGCATCCTCCAAAAGGGTCTCACAGAGACGGATAACTGGTGCCAGAGCCATGGCCTAAAGCTAAATGCCAAAAAGTGCATAGTCATCCCCTTTGGGAAAAACAATGTGCCCACAAATTGCCACATAGGTGGTAATCCATTAAGTACAGAAGAAGTAATTAGGGACTTGGGGACCCAAGTAGATAGCAATCTCTCCTTTGACAATCACGTTGCCAAAGTGGTTAGAAAGACCTTCTATATAGCCCGCCTTATCACGAAAGGGTTCACATCTAGATCAAGAGAGGTCATTGTGCCCCTCTACTCATCACTTATCAGGCCCATAATTGAGAACAATACCCCGTTTGAGATGTACCTTACCCGACACCTGCAGCAACTGGAAAGACCCCAAAAGTATCTCACCAAGAGGATCAAGGGGCTCAAACAGATGCCCTATGCAGTTTGGCTAAAGAAACTCCAGCTCTACTCAGTTGCGTACTGCCTACTCAGAGGTAATCTGTGTCTGACGTATAAAGCCATGTCCAACCCAGAATTAATGGTCATGCTTCACCTCAGGAAATCCAAATCCCTTAGAGCTACATGCTCCAGGGACCTGAACCTCAGCAGAGAAATAAATAGGACATGCTGGAGGGACAGATTCATATCCCAGAGGCTCCCCTCACTCTGGAACAAAATCCTAATCCATGTTAGGCAGAGCCCCTCACTGACCCTTTTCAAGAGAAATCTTGACGAGTGGATGGGAGATCATAAGTTTACCCCTAGGATCTCTTCTGTGTCCCTGCTTGACAGAGGTACAGTAAACTAACCTTAAAAGGGCTACCTTCTGTGACCTACTATACAGAGGCACAGTCAACTAATCTAAAAGGGTGGTGAAAGCCAAACACACTCTGGCTAGGCTTATAAATGCCCTAGGGCAGATAGCCTAGTATCAACCTATGAACCTATGCAAATTCTATGGCTTTCTGGACAATAATTGAGGACTGCAGCCACTAAATGAATAGCGATGCAAAACCTGTTATTCCAGCAAATTACTGGATATATGACAGCAATATTTAAAAAAAAAAAATTTAAAAACTGTCTCTGATTTTGGGCCTTTGTTGTCACTTATGTTTTTGATTTGCCCTGATACTTGAGCTAAAAACCACAAGAAAGACACAGAAAAACTAGAGTTGTTACCATATAATACCTGAACCCTCCTGTAGTGGACTTCCATAGTATATATGCAAATGGTCCCTTAAAGTCATATGAGTATTTAAGCTACATGGCTTCTGAATGCTTATAATTTTTCATTTAAGTCTTCATAGATAGATTCAGGACAATAAAGCCAAATACCACTAACTGTCGACATACATGTTTCACTTTTTTTAATTTCATCAATATAACATAATTGGATTATTTGAAAACTTTTTAAAAATACAGAGCTTAAAATCAAATCTGATGTCCATAAACATTAGGTTGCTTGCTATATATCCCAAAGAACATTCAAAACAATGGGTAGAAGGGTCACACAGACAAACCATACAGTAAAAACTGCACATTAAGGCCAACCAAACTAGAGTCTTCATGGTATAATACCATAAAACTCCAATAGTGGAGACCCATGGGATATATGCAAATGACCCCTTAATGACATAGCAGTGATTTTGAGAGGTATGATCAAAAGGTTTCTAATTCTCATAAGCCACAAAAATTTATATGAAATAACACAAGACCAAACCCATACAGACAGAATGGCTAAGGCTTCTTTCCCAGTTACTTATAAAAATGGAAAAAAAGAAACTGAGTTTATGTCAAGGCATTCTTTTAATAAGAAAGTAGAAAACAGGAGATGATCTAAAATATCAGAAGAACAGGCTAACTCTGTAATACAACATATATTTCCTGGGTCTATATTCATAACGATGGAAGTTCAGTATTTCGAATGCTCACATGAGCAGAAATTCAGGAACTCAGTGTTGTTATTTTTTTTATCACAGTACAGTGAAGATCAGAATATTTGCCCTTTCCTCACTGTAGTGCGATTTTGGAGTTGGAATATATATTTAGTGGGGGGGTGTAGCGATTTCGAGTTCTTGAATTTCCACTCGTGAGTGTTTGAAATTCTGAACTTTTGTCATTATAATCTAGACCCTATTTCCCAACACTTTAGCACTGGAAGAAATTCAAACATTAACTCATTAAGAGCAAGGCATGCAGAAACGTAAAACATTGGGCCACACCAACACTTAAAAGAATACCAATAATGAAACTGCCACCATGACCTCATAGTCTGCCAAATAGCAAGTTCATATTAAAGGACATAATTGGTTACCCCAATTTCATTGCAGACCTATGCCCTAGATATTATACATTAGACCCATCAAGAAATAGTAAGGACAAAGCATTACTAAGAAAAAAAATATGGTTTCTTAACAAAAATATAGATATGGAAACAGTCCTTTATAGTTGTTTAACATCCCAAGCATATATTGTCATCAGAAATTGAGTTTTTAATGAAGTTAGAATTGTTGACACAGCCCTGTACTGAACTAAGTGCAGAAATGTAAGTATATTTGTTCACAGACAAATCTTGTTTGGTAATAATCAGTGTCTGCAGAAGGTTCCTAATAAGTGAACTGGAAATATCAGTTTAATTGCATTGTACACAGCAGGCACTGAAATCATTAGCATGCACAGATGGGAGAGATTTATAGAAACATGTTGTGCAACAGTGCAGTGAGATGCTCATTACACTATGTATGGAAATGACTGCTTAACGATATAGATGAATGAAGACACATACCTATATATAAGGTGTTAAGGATGTGTAAAGCAAAACAGTATCATGATTTGCAGTTGTATCTGGAGGATCATGTACATCATAATGCACAACTCTACAAAAGCCAGAGCCTGCAGTAAATACATCTATTACAGACAACAGAAAATCTTCATGTGATAACATAACCTTCACTGCAGAATCTTAGTGAAACATAACAGATAGTGGCAATGAGAGCGCTATAGCCTGTTTATAACCAACCACAATTTGACCTAGCAGGACACTGCTGTCCATTTTCCATGTTAACTGAGTCATTGTGATGTTATAGGAAACCTAGTATACATGTACAGTACACATTGTAGAACTGATAAGAATGTGTGGTCTTCCTATTCCTGTGTACACAAAGGTATCTGTAGCATTTACTATCCTAGTTACTGGCACCTTTCAGACATCAAAAGTGGACTCATTAGCTATACTGTAGGTATGATAATGGTAATCCTATTTATTAAGCAGGTAGATCCATTGGACATACACAATCCCTTTTCAGAGGTAACCCAGAAGTAATGTCAGGTTAAATTACTTGCTCAAGATCACACAATTAGGCAAACAAGGGTAGAGGGAATCAACCCTTGTACCTCAAGAACTATAGCTTTCAACTTTGACATCTGTGCCAACTGCAAAACAAACCTCGGGGAAACGTAACAAATTCCTTGAAGTTATGCTTCTGCATGTATATGAACATATCTGGTTTCCCAGGACAACGCAAAGCGAAAAACTCACAAAACGATAAACTGTTTAAAGGTGAACCAAAACACGATGAGAGAAGGCTGATGAAAACACAAGTTTAATATTCCAATAAAAGTTAAAATCGAAATTGCAAGGACCAATCATAAAAACAGCAGCGTGTGCGTTTTAAGCTACGACAATGTTTAGCATGGCAGTATCTGAACTGTAACTTATACATTCGTCTGTTACTGCTTTAAGGTTTCCATGGGTTCTGATATATTGTAGAATGCTTGTTTTTATGATTGGTCCTTGCAATTTCGATTTTAGTATTTAAACACTATTGTAATGTCATCCTGCTGTTTTGTCTGAAGAAGGCGAGTTATTTAACTCGCCGAAAGCGCTAACTTTTATCGGAATATTAAACTTGTGTTTTCATCAGCCTTCTCTCATCGTGTTTTGGTTCGCCTTTAAACAGTTTATGGTTTCCCAGGACAACAGAGAAGTAATTTACCATTATGCATGCCTTCTATGTCATTCCATGCCTCCTTGTGGTACTGGGAGTTTTAGGGTGAGCACTTGTGTCAATAAAGGGCACACCTTTTCTGCACTCACAGAGTATGTTAACAGGAAAGGCTACTGATCTGTGAATTGCTAGGTTGTGTTTTATGCACAGGGGATTATTACCAATGTGTCTGCATGCACCTCGGTAGTTCTCATGATTCTCACATATAGTACATGACTCCTATATTGTTGATTCCAGTAACTTTTCACAGGATCATTTAGCTGGCAAGTGCAGGCAGTGTGGACATAATATATTTGTATAGACACAAATAGTTTGTAATAGTTTGCACATATACACTAACCCATTTCAAAAGACATCTCTGTACCACATAGGTGATGCTGAATACCCCGTTAATCTCTAACATATGACAGCCATGTACACTTTTCAGACTCTCACCAAACTCCAATACAACATAATGCTTGCAGAGACAGGGAACATAACAGAAGCAGCAGTTGGCTGTTGAAGTCATGCCTTTGTTGCATTAATGCATCTTTTTTGCAGGCGGGGTTGCTGCAGCACTTCCCTGCCACAGCCTGCATGCATGACCTAGCTTATGCCAAGCTGTGTAATATAATACTAAGGAAACAAGCAAGCCAGTTCCATGATACTGCTGTGTTAGGATCAGGCCTAAATGACATAGTCAAGGAAGCTGGAGTGACAACATTTGTTGGGGAATTTTGGTGGAACATGAGGAAACACATGCCAGACAACACACATCAGATGGTGATGGGCACAACACACAGTGGCACAGATGAAGTGGTGTTATCTAATCCAGAACTATAAGCCTCACTGTGTACACAGTGACAATGCAGTACCACACAACATAAACATAATGCATACAGTGGTAATGACAGGCTATTCTGGGCAGTGCATGCTTGGGCAGCACTGTCCATCAGACAGCAGAACTTATGGCACATTTGCTAGACAGGTTACAGTCATCATCATCATGTACAGAGGCGTCAAGGAACACAGTGACTCATGACTGTTGACACAAACTGGTTGGAGAGATGATGTCACAAGATGCAGAAGCTGGGGGTCTTTTGGTACAAAAGTATCTCTAGTGTCAGGTATTATATCCTTCTATAACATGGATAGTTTGCTATGATATAATATGGTGCCACCCCACTTACTTTGGGTGAGGGGGATACAGGCCCTCCTATAGCAGGGATGACATGCTACTGTGGGGCTCTAGCCTTGATGGAATACACTGGTGAGATATCCTGTCAATGGAAGTTGCGAGTTGTCACTGTCCACAGTGAGGGGTAGCAGATCATTTTACACTTCCTTACTCTGGTGCTGAGTGTGCACTTTGTGAAGGTTCCCATATATGTACTCTACTACCCTGGACCATGCAGCTAATGTGGGCAGTGGTGATATCATTTGAAAATCTCCATGTGGACAGGGCAAGTGAAATGGCCTCATGCCATTTTGACCTCATCAAATGAATCACTACATTATCTGTGAACTCCATGCCATCCTAGAGCTATTGATAGTGCTATGCAACATCCTTCTGAATGCAGTGGCACCCAGCATTCAGCTCTGTCTAAGACTGTCTGGCAACAGACTTTACCTTAAAGACATTTCTGTACATCTGCTGATTGAGTGCAAGTATGGCTAATGTGTCAAGGGCCATCTCTGTTACATAATGGCATCAGACACCTCTTTGAGGCCATGCTTTGGTGGGTATATCTGCATCTGATTCCATGTGTAATCAACTTTGAGAGCCACAGGGAGATTACTGCTGGGACTCACATCCTTTAGAAACCCTTACCCCCTCTGGGGACATTGAGCATTCATAATGTGGTTATGGCTATACAATCACCATGTATAGAAGGTGCATGATCACCCAGAATTGAGACAGTGCCACTGTGCTGTCTGACAGTGATTCCTGTATAATTGTTTTGGCATCATCAATCACAGCATAGATGCAAACATCAGCCATTGCCCCAGATTCTACATGTCACTATTGCACCACTCAGTTTGGATTATATGCAGCATAAAAACATCAACGTGAACATGATTATATCTAGTGCAAGTGTGGCTATGTGGCATGCATTCTAGCGGTGTTCACAGTAACACTCAATTGTTCAGATTTTCAGAGAATATCCAGATTTTTGTCTGATATTTGGTCCGTTCCTCATACAATGTGCATTTTTCTTAAAAGAAATTGTGGACTGAGGTCAGTAAATAATGACAGACATTTCAGTTTCAGATGTTATTTTCTTTAAAAAAATGCATGCTAATGCAAAACCTCTTACTGTATCAGTGTTCTAAGTTTACAAGAGCAATATTTAAAATCTATCCCTGATTTTGACTTTTTCCCCCACCATTATTTTTGGCTTTATCTGGATTTCTTGTACTGAGAGGTTGAGAGGCAATGTGTTTACGCAATATCAGATGTACAACACAAGTTTACCATTCTCTGCTACCATGCTGTTGCTGCACTCTTGATATTACTATGGCAATAAATAGCTAATAGGATAATGTAGTCAGCCTATGCTCTATATGTGCATTGCTACAATTTAGACATATGCTGTGTGTCATACTAACATGATGTATCACCCCTGAGATAAGTGGTGGTTGAGCCATTTTGACATCTCAGTACTAATGTTCATACCTCCAGTCATTGTCATAGCACCTTTTTTTCCCATTCAGGGATATTATAAGCTCCACCATGTCCACTGGCAAAATTATCCTACATGGGCCACCACCTCTGGTTAACCTTTTGTCCACTATATATCATGCTGTCCCTTTGGCATAATCGATTTTGTCTATAACATGCCTACAACATTGCTACAGCGTGTGATTATGCCCATGCTCAGCATCGATGTGGAAAACTGCCTGCCATACCTGCTTGTGTATGGGCTGGTCAGAATTATATATCCCCAGATGGTGCCACGTCTGGATTCCAGGGGTTGCAGTAGGATTTAATTCTTAGCAGTGCTGAATTTATCAAACATTTGCCTACCACTGTGCCTTGCGGACATAGTGAAACCTGTGAAAACAAGGGAACTTAACTGTGCAGTCTACACTAATGAGAGCAATTAAAATGATAGCTATAGAAACGCAGGTAGCATACCTATGCACTACTATACTGGTTTGAACAGATATGTGTACAGATATCAGTGGTGTACCTACCATATAGAGGCTTCCTTATATTCTCTGCAGGACGCAGTCTCTCTGTTAGATGCTATAGGTATGCCTAAGTGAAGATAGTCTCACAATGTGGGCTGAGATGTTGTTCATAAAATCACAGAGTTGCACACAGGCAAAATAGGGGACAAGTGTTCCCTGATATTAAACATAACATAAGATACATATGGCAGAAGGGTTGGCAGTTCCAGACATTGAGGTATACACATTCCTTATTGTTATCTATAGACCTGAATCAGTTCTGAATCAATAGAGATGTACAGAATATGTTTAGCACATTATCCTAGGAAATGCATGGTAAGGAGTGAGAAAATTATTCATAAGTTTAAGAATGCAGATGGCAGTTTGACCAGGGCTCAAATACCGGATTAATGAGGTATTTAAGTATTTTATTGGAATCCATATTTTAAATGATGAAAATATTCCTATTTAGATCCCTGTTAGGTTCATAGGTTCATACTAGGCTATCTGCCCTAGGGCATTTATAAACCTAGCCAGAATGTGTTTGGCTTTAGCCACCCATTTTAAATTTATTTTGCTATGCCCTTTTTCGAGGTTAGTATACTGTGCCTCTGTCTAACAGTGACACAGAAGTGATACCCAGGGTAAAGCTACGATCTCCCATCCACTCATCAAGATTCCTCTTGAAGAGAGTCAATGAGGGACTCTGCCTAACCTGGACTGGGATTTTATTCCAGAGTGAAGGGAGCCTCTGGGTTATGAATCTGTCCCTCCAGCATGTCCTATTTATTTCAGTGCTGAGGTTCAAGTCTCTCTAGTGCGTAGCTCGATGGGATTTGGATTTTCTGAGGTGCAGCATGTCCATTAATTCCGGGTTGGACATGGCTTTATACGTCAGGCACAGATCGCCTCTGAACAGGCGGTATGCCAATGAGTAGAGCTGGAGTTTCTTTATCTGGGCAGCATATGGCATCTGTTTGAGCCCTTTGATCCTCTTGGTGAGGTACTTTTGGGGTCTTTCCAGTTGCTGCAGGTGTCTGGTAAGGTACATCCCAAAAGGGGCATTGTACTCAATTATGGGCCTGATGAGGGATGAGTAAAGAGGCACGATGACCTCCCCTGATCTAGATGTGAATCCCTTCATGATTAGGTGGGCTATATAAAATGTTTTTCTAACCACTTTGGCCACGTGGTTGTCAAATGAGAGATTGCTATCAACTTGGGTCCCCAGGTCTCTAATTACTTCTTCTGTACTTAATGGATTACCACCTATGTGGTAATTTGTGGGCACTTTGTTTTTGCCAAAGGGGATGACTATACACTTTTTGGCATTTAGCTTGAGGCCATGGCTCTGGCACCAGTTTTCTGTTTCTATGAGGCCCTTTTAGAGGATGCTTGTGTCGGCTGGAGAGTCGATTATGGTGCCCAGTTTGCAGTCATCTGCGAACTTGGTCAGCCACAGTCCTTCCGTGTTATGATTGAATCTGTGGCCTCCCTAAGATTCCTCAAAACAGTCAGAAGAAACTCAGCATTCTTACACCTTTTCTTGGAAATAACTCAAATGCACCATTTAATTGCAAGCTGGATTATTCTCTATGCAGCAATTCGATGTGAAACCCTGACCCCAT
Organism: Protopterus annectens; assembly: GCF_019279795.1. Lineage (NCBI taxonomy): Eukaryota > Metazoa > Chordata > Ceratodontiformes > Protopteridae > Protopterus > Protopterus annectens. The sequence goes on from NC_056731.1 coordinate 1,777,033,458, forward strand.
GTGTAAAAATAGGAAAAAGGGGTTTGTGGCTGTATAGATAGATTTAAAAAGAGCACGTTAGTGTACTGAAAAGATACTACTCTAGTGGGACTAACCCAGACAACAAAAGATAATTAAATAAAAATGTTTTAGTAACATTCTGGCACATATGTTAGACCAATGTCTTGAAAGGTAAATTAACTGAAATACTGCTTTGTGAAATGCTTATCCCAATTCCATCCATGCTTGTTAAGGATGCATTTTTAGTAGGCAAGTATAAGATTGTCCCAATGATGAGTGCAGGTCATAACAGTTTAGAGAAGATTATGGATAAGAAATTAGAAATTACTATGCACCTTGTGTGAAAAGCAGATGTAGTACTGACCACAAGAACTAGCTTTTCAGCACATGTCAGCAGAGTGCTGTCTTTCCATCTCAATCGATCACACTTCCACTAGACTTAGGTTAAGACGTTACATAACTCTGCAGCTTGGCAGTATGTCCAAGACACATTGTTGGACTTTAGGTTTGGATCCTGTGTACTAGATGCATGTGCAAAACTTGCTCATTGCTCTTTCCAGGAATTCATTATAATTATAGGCTATCAGATACATTCTGCATATGAGGGTGTGCCAGCCTAGATGTGGTCTCCATGTTTTACTTTTCTTCAGCCATGTAAAGCCTTTATCTACATTTTTAAGGAGATTCCACATTTAGCAAAAGTCCAGTCTTTTACAGAAATAATGCTTTATGTTGATGACTGCTTTATTTTGGTCTCTGGCCTATAGTGAAAGTTAAGCTATATCACTATCACAATAAATGTTTTCCCTGCCAATGCGTTATTGCTGTCATTACATATGGACTAGTCAGAATTTCATACTGTTTACTTCTGCTAATTTCTAAGTCAGCATCTAATTGCTTATAGTAGGTTTACTGCATCATTTGCAAAATTTCCTCAGTGCTAATATTAAAATTTCATCAGCGTTAATATTTCTTTCTTTCTTTACAAGTTTTATTTATTTGCTTTTTTTACCAGAAAAGTTTGACTCAGCAAAAACCTTTCACATCAGAGGTCAAGGGTCAAAGTGCCATAAAATTCCTTAAGATAAAGAGCAGGATATTTAAAATGCATTTCAAATACATTTGCAGATATCTGGTAATATGTTAGTATAACAACAGGAAAGTGGTATATTAAAAAAAAAAACATTTAAAAGTTAATAGAATGATATGTTATAGAAACATAACAGCCGAAAACTGTATGCAAGGTATATAATTATCTGATAACAACAGAAATAGTTGTAATGCTTTGTTTGAGAGTGGTGATACATGTTGTATACTTGTGCTTGGCTGAAAAGCTGAAATTTTTATATTTGGGATAAAAAAACTGGGAAGTTTAATAAGTCACAAAATAATATGTTGGTGAAAACAACAAGTGTCAGATTATACAACATTTATAATAAGGATAATGAACATATCTCATATTTAACA